>NC_142744.1:3335000-3422500 GCF_051943395.1 Hippocampus bargibanti | reverse complement strand
AAAAAACTAATAAAATAATTAAAACATAAAATGATTAATATACTACTACTACTACTACGAATAATAATAATAATAATGGCTGCCTTTCCAGCAGCTCCTGTATTTTGTTTTTCTACTTCTTTCTTTCCTTTCATCTTCCATAACATTGCTGCTGTGAAATGAATATTCATCCACTGCGAGACTAATAAAGGTAAATCCAATCCAATAATACATTGTATTTACAGCAAAACTTCCCAAAGTTGAGCACAATTTGTCAGAATAACGAAGGTCTTATTTCTAAAAATAAAATAAAAATAGAATTTCCAGTTTATATAAGTAAGTAAAGAATCGATTGTAAATTAGACATGAACTAGACAGTATGAACTAAGCACAACTATTTCCAGTTTATGTTTCACAAAAAAAAGACATTTTTACCAGGGTAAAAGAAACTGAAGTTTTTGAGTGTATTTATTATATTGTGTATTTACTAATATATTAGGGTTTGCAGTGATTTTTTTGGCAATTGTTACAAATCTTCACATAAAATATTTTTTGTGAAGAGAAATTTACAGGAATGATCGCAAAACATGAAATTTAAAGAACACTTATATTTTTCAAACTAAAAGTTACAACAAATCTTTTTTTTTTTAATTCAGATTTTATGGTCGGCCATTATTCAGGAAAGAATTTGTAATTCAAGCTTCGAAAACGGCATGAAAATAAAAATGTGAAAACTGTGAAATTGAGTAAAATTACGAGTAACATCAGACTGAAATGTCATCTTTGTTTTTTTTGTGTTTATCTCTATAATCAACCACATTTCGGCCATTTTAACCTCTGAACTTCAATTTATTTTCAGAGTTCAATCTCCCTAAAAACAACCAGCTTCCAAATTGCACAACTACAGCGTAGCGGTTTTGAATTCGAGAATGTAGCCACAACGCATTCAAATTCGGAGTCAATCAAATCATAAAGCGCATGCCGTGAGTCACAAAGCAAACCTGTTAGCATTACAGATGCTAAGTTCCTAGCACAACCCTGAATGCTCACAAGAACAACTCCAGATGCGAGACACAGCACACAACAATGCTGAAATCAGGATGAATCCATGATTTTTTTTCTTACTAACCTCCAACATCAGATTACTGTGCTTGACATATACGTTTTCCCCTTTCACTCGTCTTATAATGCTACACTGCGGGTGATAGGGCAAACAAACAGTCATGGTTTCAGAATCTGGGAGCTACGAAATGGCTACAAACAAAACAGGGATGGACTTTGATTGATCAAAAATAAGACAGAAGAAGCCAACATGTGGTGAAGGAAAGATCAAATGAATTCATGCAGTGAAGCGTTGTGGCATGATGGCAGCAGGTAAGCGATGCCACGTGGCGTTACCTGAGTGGGCATCTCAGAGTCGTCGTCTGCATCCGACTGACAGCGAGGGAGGAAATAGTGAGGTGATCAAACAAGGGGGTCGGGGGGGTCAAATGGCAGTGAGGGAGAGAGAAAAGCAGGATATGGAAATAGGTGGCGAGAAAGGTGGAAAGAAGGAAAATCAGTGTCGGTGATGATTGAGTTAGCGGAGATCAGAGATGAAGTGTGCAGTGGAGAAGTCACACTGAAGAAAACAAAGCAGCAATAAACAGTCAAGTGAACGTGCTACTTTTCCCTATCAAACTTTTATAAAAAAAAAAATCATTGTGACAATTTGACCGTATTTTCCAGTGTAAAGACGCACCTAAAAGCCTTGATTTTCTTCAAAAGATGACCCTGCGCCTTATACGCACTTACAGTGATACCTCGGTTTACGAACCCCTTGGCTTACGCACTTTTCAGTTTACGAATGTTGAATTTGAAAATTTTACCTTGGCATACGGACTTTTATTCGGGATACACACGGAGCGCCACAATGAGTGATGTGTCATTTGCGAACAGGCCCGTGCTTCTAATAACAAAATGGCAGGTGACTGTTTTTGTCCTCTAGTTGGGGGTTACAGACAGAGAGAGTGAGGCCGTTAGACATTGAAGAGACAGGCAGATGACAGAGAGAGAATGAGAAAATGGATAGAAAACAGTGAAATTTGGACTTGTTTCAACTTTGATAGTTCAAACGCAGAGTGTAGACTGCAAGGTTAAAATATCCCATCAATCAGGCTCCACAAATAACCTGCACAAGCCATCTGTACACTTGATGCAAAAAGCTATCAAACCAGCTAAACAGAACACAATTGATGAGGAACTAGATAAAATGATCGCAGAGAAAGCACCTACAAGGGATCATTCCTCAAGATGGTGAAAGAGGAACACTACGTTCCTCATCAAGTATTTAATGCTGATTCCAGCATTCTCAAGCCATAAGTATTGCAAAAAGCTATCAAACCAGCTAAACAGAACACAATTGATGAGGAACTAGATAAAATGATCGCAGAGAAAGCACCTACAAGGGATCATTCCTCAAGATGGTGAAAGAGGAACACTACGTTCCTCATCAAGTATTTAATGCTGATTCCAGCATTCTCAAGCCATAAGTATTTAATGCTGATTCCAGCATTCTCAAGCCATCAACGACCATCACAAAGGTAAATAAAACCACTTTATTATACAGTACAGTTTATTTCTTTAATTATAATACATAGCATTTATTATACATAAAATAAGGTATATTTTGTGTAGTTTTGAAAATTAGAAATTAGAAAATTATGTTTTATGGGGACCCGGGAACAGATTATTCTCATTTTTATGGTTTCCTATGGGAAATAAATTTTTAGAATACACACTTTTCGCTTTACACACTCTGTCTGGGAACCAATTAAGTTCGTAAGCCAAGGTATCACTGTATATGTAAAGTAATAGTGAGCCACAACAGGTCTCGCAACGACTGTCACCGACTCCATTTCCCCTTATGGAAGTAGTAGTGTATAACCCCAGTCCCTACGTATGATGTGTTGCGTTTATTATTTTTCTTTGTGTTGACTATGATGTGTGCTTTGTTAAAGCTGCAGCTGTTGTGAAAGTTTTATCACAAACATTATTTTGTAATTTTTCAGTGTAGCCCTTGCGTGCGGACCCGTGCCCAGTTGAAAATATTTCACGTGCATTAAATTCCACAAACGTCAATTAACTCATTCACTGCCATTCCCGAATTCATTCGGGAATTGAAAATTAGTCGTGGAACGCCATTCCCGAATTTATTCGGGTGTTGGTTTTCCTTCAGTGGGTGCCGATTAAGGGCTGGTCAGACCTCTGGCAATGTTTTTTCCCCTTCCACTACGGGGCAGTATGTGCTTTTTGTACACGCGCCCCCATTTCAAGCTCATATAACTCCAGACCCATATAATTTAGGAAATATCTATTTTTTCCTAATGAAAGAAGAGAGTCTAAGGTTTCTTACGCTGCATTGAATGTTTATGTCAGGGGTGTCAAAGTCATTTTTTTTGCCATTGTAGTTATGGTTTCTTCTCTAGGGCTGTTAATTAATTGGGAGAAAGCATGAGAATATTTAATCCCCTCTACATATTATATACAGAGCGCACAACAAATTGATGAATGACTACTTTTCAAATCTGGAGTCAAGAATAATGACTGTTATTGTAGTTTACATATGACAATTTGACATTTTGGTTTGGACTTTAGCAAGCATCATGGAATTTCACAAGCTAGATTTGCTTTCGTGGGCCGAATAAAATGATGTGACGGGCTAGATTTGGCCCACGGGCCTCGACTTTGACACCTGTGGTTTATGTAGTCCTCAAAGTCAATATTCTCTGGGTCCATGAATTCAAGTGAAAATGATAAAAACCTCGGACACATTTTTGCACATGTCTGGCAGTGAATGAGTTAAAATGCAACATTAATGCGCAACGCCCCACTCCCCCTTCCCTATCCCTCGACATACGAACCTCCGTGGCAGTTATATCTCCATCGAAGGCAAAGTCAGTTTGTTCGCTGTCCGTCTGCTTTGTCAAAGCCACGGAAAGCATTCCGAGCGGCAAAAAAATAAAATAAAGGAGGAATATAAACAGAACAACACCCCAACATTGTAAAAGCGCCGAATAGACACAACACCTTTTATAACCACAGATGGAAAACAAAATGGAAATGCACAGTTTGCTCTCCGGCTCAGTCAAACGCTCCAGAGAAGTTTGGCAGCGAAAGAAAATTAAAAGAAGAGCAAATAGAAATAAAACAAAGAAAAAAAAGACTGGACACAGAGGAAGCAGAGACCTTCAAGTCAGTCCATTTTTCAAGGCTGAATTGAAAAATCGGGATTTCCAAGGCTCTCCTCAAGCATGCATATTTGACATATCTCTGCATTACATCATGTAGATCATGTGATCATTTAAATACGGAGCAATGCAGAGAGTCAAGAATAATCATAGGAAATGTTTTCATGCGGAGAAATGAGTCATGGATCGGAACGATGACACAAGACGGTTAGGCACAAAGCTGTGTGTTGAAATGGGATTGTGGAAGGGATTAATAATTTAGCTAAGGGTACTCCAAAGGGGACATATTATGGAAAAGTGACTTTTTAATGGAATGAAACCTTCAAAGATGGGAAAAGGTAAGCGGATTTCAAGTTCAGCGCAGATTAGCTTGTTAGCATAAGATAAAAATGTGCGTGTGTTCACATTTCAAATGACGGCCTTTTTGCAAATAGCGGCCACTTGCCTGATGGCGATGCTTTAGCTTTGCTCTGGTTGTCATGACAACAAATGACAAACACTCAGACGCCATTTTGGCAAGAATATTTACAGTGATATGAGAAACGGTCAAGTGTCCTTGAAAGTTTTGAAAGGTGCCTATCAGTAAAATGTATTATTATCATTTTCTTTATAGTTTTTATTATTGTTATTATTATTATTATCATCCTCATTATTGTAGTCATCATTATTATTATTGTTATTAATATTATTATCATTATTATTATCGGCATCATTGTCGTCATTATTATTATTAATATCTTTATCATTATTATTGTTGTTATTATTATTATCATCATCATCATCATTATTATCATAGTCAACATTATTATTATCTTTATTGTTATCATTATCATCATCATCATCATCATTTAGTTGCCGATAAAGCGCTGGTCAGACCTCTGACAATGTTTTTACCCTCACACGAGGGGGTAGCATTTGCCTTACGTCCATCTTAGCGCTTTGTTACAGCTTCAGCTGTTGTTAAAGCGCTATATAAATCAATACGTATGTATTGTATTATATTTTGGACAGCCACCCCCATTTCAAGCTCAGATAACTCCAGACCCATATAACTTAGGAATTAACTCTTTTTTTTCTGATGAAAGAAAAGAATCTAAGGTTTCTTACGCTGCATTGAATGTTTACATCGTCCTAAAAGTCAATAGTCTGTGAGTCCTGTAATTTGAGTGAAAATGACAAAAACCCTGGCACTGGAGTGGACACATTTTCGCACATTGTCAGTTACAAGAATATTTATACTTTTTACGAATATGAAATCTCTAATTTTTTATGGACATTACACTAATTTTATTTTGAAATTGGTCATGGTAGTGGAACTTAGAGAGAGAAAAGGTTTTTTCGGTTCGTACTTGCTATTAATAATAAGTGTTAAAAACGGAGTGGAAGACAGACAGGTGATCTAATTAATGTCTCCGTTCTGTTGTAAAGTATGTGGAAAAAAAACAGCACGTGATGATTCTTGATCAGATGTTGTTTACAAATTAAAAAAAAAAAAACTAAAGGGTGTAATATGTCTCCTTTAGAGTGAAAATTAAGAAATAAAAAAGCTGGCCTGGAGTGTCTAACGCTCTTATGAGGCCAGCAGTCAACTATGAAACGGCGACTTCTCTGGATGACGATGAGGGATGGAGAATGCGAGGTTGTGAAAGTAGGACAGACACCGGGACACCGCAAGTGTCCGGCTCGACTCTGGACTGGCGAAAAAAGAGCAGAGCGCCTTACGGGACCGGGCGTCAAAGGGCTTCAACTTTTACACACCTCCTCTTCCTCTGAACTGTCATAGTCATGGTAGCCCTGGGCTATGCAGGCGGTCAGCGAGGCTGCCTTGGGCTCCAGGTAGCAGAGGCACAGCGCCAAGGGGAAGGAAAGAGTCAGGGCGTAGGGCACAGAGAAGGAGGTGGACAGCAGGAAGAAGAAGATGAAGAGGAAGCAGGGGATGAGCGACGGCGACTTGATGGGCAAAAAGTGCTGAGCGCACTCTGGCAGGAAGCGCATCTCCGACAGGTCGGGGAAGCTCAGGTAGCCGTCCTCGTCCAGGACGGCCGACAGGTCAGGCAGGTGAAGGGAGAACGAGAAAAGGGTGCCGCCGCGCACCCCGCCGCCGCCGCCTCCGTGCTCTAGCCGCTGCTTGCGGGCCGACAGGAGAAGCGCCCGTTCGGCCAGCAAAGCCGCGCGGCGATCCGAGCGGGCCTGCTGGCGGCGCCGCCCGGCGCCGTCCTTGACCGGGCTGACGGAGGAGGCTCGCTTGCGTGCGTTTCCCCTGCACCGTCGGCGCACTTTGGTCGATGACACGGGCGATGAGGGCAGCGAGAGCTCGGAGCCGAGCGGGCTGCTGCTTAAGGTGCGATGGGGGCGCTAATGGGGATGCGTGGGTGAGCGCGAGTGTGAGCGGCGATGGGGAAGGGAGGCCGACACGCGTGAGCAGACATGAGCAAAAAGTGTGGGGTTAAAAGGAAGGACAGGAGGGGGGGAAAAAAAGCAAATTAGTAAAGCGTAGAAAGGATGAAAAGCAAAATCTAAACTACAAGCACGCGATTCGTTTTCATCAGCCGCAAGGAAATCGAAAAAACAGAAATGGATTTCAAACTTGTGGAAGTTCAATACAGTACAGTCAGACCTTGGTTTTCAACCATAATCCGTTCCAGAAACCTGTTCGAAAACTGATTTGGTAGAAAAGTGAAATGAATACATTTCTCCACTGTGACACTAATAAAGGCTCATCTAATCTAATCTACCGTATTTTCCAGTGTATAAATCGCACCGGAGTATAAACCCCTAATGAATGGTGTATTTTCAAAATTTTCCATATATGGTGATACCTTGGCTTACGAACTTACTTGGTTCCCAGCCAGAGTGTGTAAGGTGAAAAGTGTGTATCCCAAAAATTAACTTCCTATAGGAAACCATTACAATAAGAATAATCCGTTCCCAGGTCCCCATGAAACGTAATTTTCTACTTTTTCTGAGCCTTTAAACTACACAAAATATACCTTATTTTATGTATAATAAATGAGCTATAGTATTATAACTAAAGAAATAAACTATACAGTGTAATAAAGCAAGTTTCATCAGCATTAAACACTTGATAAGGAACATAGCCTTCTTCTTTCACCATCTTGAGGAATGATCATTTTTCGGTACTTTCTTTGCAATAATTTTACCTAGTTCCTCATCAATTGTGTTCTGTTTAGCTGGGTTGATAGCTTTTTGTATCAAGTGTACAGATGGCTTGTGCGGGTTATTTGCGGAGCCTGGTTGATGGGAATTTTAACCTTGCAGTCTACACTCTGCCTTTCAACTATCAAAGTTGAAATCCATTTTCTCACTCTCTCTCTCTCTGTCGTCTGTCTGTCTCTTTAAGGTTTAAACCACCTCCCCTCACTGCTGCGTTCTTGACCAATCACGTGGTTTTAACCTGGGGGCGTGGAATAGAGGACAAAAATGAGCCGGCTGCCATTTTCTTGCTCCGAGAACCGGCTCGTTCGCGAACGACACATCACTCATTGTGGCGCTCCGTGTGTATCCCGAAAAATAGTTTGTATGCCAAGGTAAAATTTTCATAAATTTAACGTTCGTAAACCGATAAGTTCGTAAGCCAAAGGGTTCGTAAACCGAGGTATCACTGTATAAGGAAACGGAGGGGAGTCCAGTGGTGCATTCAGGTGCGCTCAGTTTGGTCGAGAACACATTTTCAGTTGTAAACCAAGGCATAATTTTGTTTTTTTTGAGATGTTTGAAAACCAAGGTTTGACTGTACTACTAAAGCCCTGCAACGCTGAGCCTGCTGGGGTTTACCTTCGCTTCTTGTCTGAGCGCCGTCAGCGTGCCGGCGGCGGTTTCCGTCGTCGCCGCTCGGGCATCCTCCCGCTCTGCCTTCTCCTCCTCTGCCTTCTTCTCGGTGGTCACCGTGGTGATGATGTCTTCCCTGGCGTTGCCGGCCATCATGTCGCTGTTCTTCATCAGAGTCTCGTGGTTCTCGGCGATGGGTGCTGGAACGGGACGGAAAGACGGATGAGATGTGGGAAGGTGGCGGGCGTTTCGTTAAGACCTAACTTACCTCCGTCCAAGCTGCGTGACATGTTGTAACGTTTGCTGGCGGAGCGCTCGAAAAAGGGCGCAGGGCGAATGATCTGCGAGCTGGCCCGGCGAGTTTGAGCCTGCGTCCTGCCGCTGTAGCGGAACTTGGAGCCGAGGGTGAGGAACTTTTTGGGCGGAGCCTCGGGTGACACCAATCTGTTCAAAGTTCACACGTTACAAATGTCCGAAGCGTTTGATTCAACTGTATTGCCGCCATATGCGGGGATGCATGTGGGAAATTAAAAAAAGGGCGCCATCTTGTGTCTGAAAATTGGGCCAAATTCTAAGCTGCCGCTGCTCACCCATAGAAAAACGTATCCTGTGACTGTAAAGTGACCTTGAAAGATTTGAAAGGCACTTTGAAATGGAAGGTATTATTATTTATTATTATTATTATTATTATTATTATTATTATTATTATTATTATTATTATCTCATCTCATTTTCCGTAGCGCTTATTCCTCATTAGGGTCGCGGGGGTTGCTGGAGCCTATCTCAGCTGTCTTCGGGCACGAGGCGGGGGACACCCTGAATTGGTTGCCAGCCAATCGCAGGGCACACAAAGACATACAATAGTCACTCTCACACTCACACCTAGGGACAATTTGGAGTGGTCAATCTGCCCGACATGCATGTTTTTGGAGTGTGGGAGGAAACCGGAGGACCCGGAGAAAACCCATGCGGGTCCGGGGAGAACATGCAAACTCCACACAGGGAGGCCGGACCGGGACGCGAACCGGCGACCTCTGCACTGTGAAGCCGTTGTGCTAACCACTCGACTACCGCCCCTATTATTATTATTATTATTATTATTATTATTGTTATTATTATTATTATTATTATTAGGTAATGCACCGAAACAAATGCGAGGTGATTATGGCTCGATATCAGTAAGACAAGATGGCAGACGACTAAAGTTAAAACTTCTAATGGAAAACAAATCGTTTTCAATTGCTGTTGATTCATTAGCTATATTAACAGAAGTACGTCATATGTAGCATGTAGCAATATGCGCTAATCATAATAGACATGTGCCGGTGCTACCGCAATGGAGTTACAAAGTTGCGCCAGTGGCTGTCAAAATGTGTCAATGGCGCAAGGGGCCCAAATGAATCCCTGATATGAGCGCTGGATGTGTGGAATTGCTCTTACCTAAAGAAGGTGTGGTGTTCAACACAGACCTTCCAAAGCCGTTTGGCAGCACGGTGGTTGGGAAGCTTGAAACCAATGGTGCTTTCAAACTGCTCAAACTTGAAACCATTTTTCAAATGTGATCAAATCGACTAAAACAAGTGAAAAGATTCTGATCATAGAAGTTTGAAGAGTTCTTTACTTCGCCGGGTCGTATTTTGATGTAGAAGTTGTTCCTCTTGTAGGAGATCTTGAGGATTTTGGGCCAGGCGAAGCGGTTGATACGCAACCTGTCCCTGTAGATGAGGAGACCACTGGCACACACTCCTAACATGATCTCCACGCCTTCCGAGTCCTAAGAACAAACACATCGGAGGATGATAAATGGCGCACGGTGCTACATTATGTACGGGACAGAACGCACTGTTATCAGGATGAAGCAGGGAGGTGGCGAGTGGAATCAAGCAAATGGTTCTGCAACCTCAAAGTAGGACTCGAGGGGGAGCCTTAGCGACAATGGCGGATGATATTATGCTCCCGGGTGGAAGCTAGGGGAGAATCCATCCAAAGCGGGAAGTCGTACAGCACAGGTGTCAAAGTCACAGGTTGGGGGCCAATTCTGGCCCGCCACATCATTTTATTCGGCCCGCGAAAACAAATCCAACGAGTGAAATTTCATTAAGTCCAAACCAAAATTTCAAATTGTCGTATGTAAACCACAATCCCAGTCATTTTTTTTTACTTCAAATTTGAAAACTAGTTAACTCATTCACTGCCAGACATGTGGAAAAATGTGTCAGCTCCAGTGCCAGGGTTTTTGTCATTGTCATTAATATTCCAGGACCTACATAATATTGAGTTTTAGGACTACATAAGCCTTCAATACAGCATTAGAAACCTTAAGACTCTCTTCCTTCATCAGAAAAAAAAGAGTTAGTTCCTAAATTATACGGGTCTGGAGTTATACGACCTTGAAATGAGAGCGGCTGTCCAAAATACAATGCAATACAGACACTCCCCAACTTACGAACGAGATGCGCTCCGAACAGTCGTTCGTAAGGTGAATCCGTTCATAAGTTGATTCAGTGCTATATTTTGTATGGAATGTATGTTTAAGACTTATGTAAGTATGTTTAAGTTCATCCTGTCTACTTGATATCTAATTTACAAAAGATTATTTTCTTACAGACAGTGTTTTTTAGGTGTAAGAAAATCTGTTGTATGTTTAAGGTTTATATAAGTATGTTCAAGGCTTGTATAAGTAACCTGCATTGGTTTGTACTGAAAAATAAACATTGAATAAAATATATGCTCGATAAAGATATGTACATGTACAACTGGAGAGAATACTACATGTTACAACAAAAATGGTCGTATGTACCGTTGTTCGTAACTTGAATGTTCGTAAGTAGAAACGTGTCTGTACATACATATTGGTTTATATAGCACTTTGACATCAGCTGAAGCTGGAAGTGAGCGCTAACATGGAAAAAAAGGGAAATGCTGCCCCCTTGTGGAAGGGAAAAAAACACTGCCAGAGGACTTGGCCAGCGCTTTATCAGCACCCAAGCATGAAAAAACAAAACCCGAACAAAGGAATGGTGCTCTACGTCATATTTTCAATTCCCGAATAATTTCGTGAATGGCAATGAATGAGTTCATTCATTTGTTGTGCGCTCTACATGTGATATGTGAAGAGGATGAAAAATTCTAATGGCTTCCCTAAATTCATAACCCCCCCCCCCCCCCCAAGAGGAAACCGTAACGACAACGTGACCCGTGGCAAAAAAAATGAGTTTGACACCTTTGTTTTTCCAGGGATTTTGAAACGCGTCTTCAACCACATGCACATGTGGAAAGCGCACATGCGTACACACAATAAGCAGCCGCTTACCTCTCCCTCGGCATGAGCCGAGCCTTGATAGAGACGCCCTACCAACTTTGCGTTTGGTGAGAGGGGAGACAAAAGAGGAAGGCCCGTCTCATACGCTGTGTAACTTCTTGTCAATTATCAACAGGGTAATACTACACCGGACATTGATAGCGAGGAACGGCGCTAGTTTATCTACTAAGGTCATCTGTTATAAATGCGTGAATGTAATAATCTCTCGCTCGGTTGTATTTGACTGCTGATAAGAGATCCACGTATAACGGCGTCGTGGCAAAAGATGCTAACTCGGCTACTCGCAAGCCAAAGTAGAAAAGGTGAAATGATGAGTCAGCAGTGCAGTAGCGGTGGTAGTGATGGTGCAAGTGAGGCATCGCAGTGGCAGCCATGACTGCTCATCGTGGTAATCCAATGGATGTGATGCCCCAGTCTTGCTTGTTTCTTGAAATAGCGCCACATTAGTGTTTCACTTGACATTAACTCGTTTACTGCCGGACAATGTGCAAAAAGGTGTCCACTCCAGTGCCAGGATTTCTGTCATTTTCACTCAAATTGCAGGAGTTTTAGGATGACATAAACATTCAATTCAGCGTAAGAAACCTTACACTCTTCATTAATCAGAAAAAAAGAGTTAATTCCTAAGTTGTATGGGTCCTGAGTTATCTGAGCTTGAAATGGGGGCGGTTGTCCAAAATACAATACAATAGATGCATTTTGATTTATATAGCGCTTTACCAAAAACTGAAGCTGGAACAAAGCGCTAACATGGAAAAAAGGGAAATGCTGGTCCCTTATGGAAGGGAAAAACATTGCCAGAGGTCTGACCGGCACTTTATCGGCACCACCCGCAAGAAAAAACAAAACCCGAACAAATTCGGGAATGGTGCTCCATGTCACACTTTTCAATTCACGACTAAATTCGGCAATTGTAGCAAATGAGTTAATTGGACAGGATACATTAAAATTATTATTATTATTAATAATAATAATAATAATAATTTACAAGCACCTTTCTGAACACTCCAGGATGCTTTACAATTAAAAGAACAATATAACCATAAATAAAATGATATATAATAAAATATCTCAATAAACTAGACCATGAATGCAATTATTATTATTATTATTATTATTATTATTATTATTTGATTGGATTTGCCTTTATTAGTCTCGCAGTGAAGAAATTTACATTTCAAAGCAGCAAAGTTATGAAAGGAATGAAAGTAGAAAAACAAAATACGTGAGCTGCTGGAAAGGCAGCCACTCTCACGACGCCATTATTATTATTATTATTATTATTATTATTATTATTAATAATAATATTATCAATATTATTATTATTATTGCTAACGTCTGCCATTAAGTTGACAAAAAATACATGGGCCCCCTCCAATTGTGTGCATTCTGTTTACCTTGGCATGGTGGAGATCCACACCGTACATGGACAGTTTCTTTGCATTTTCCAAGAAATGCATTTCGGCTTCAGCAGGAGTCATCCCTCTGATTGAACGACAACATATGAAGAACATTGAAGAAAGGACTGTGAAAAGCAGATTAAAACCGGAGAATGTAATCAATTTCAACAGGAAGCGGACCTAATTTGGTCGTATCACATAAACGGCAAAGTCAATCAATTTCCTTTTGTTGTGATCGTGGACGTTTTTAGCCGAATCCCCAACCAAGCAGCTGTGAGTGTGTCCATTTTTTAGCAAGGATGGTCTTTCGTGAGAGCCTCACACTGACTGCTACTGCGCTGCGCCCCTCGACCGCATTGAATTAGTCACAAAGCGTTGCGATGCAAAGGCAATATGATAGGCAACCTAATCAGAGATACAATGAAGAACCGATTACCGGTAGTTCCAACCTTATAATTTACTATCAAATAAAATTAGCTCCCCCCTGATGAAAGGAGTCGTCTATTTCACATGGATGTTCTCCTCTGTCATCTCACCGAGCTCAAAATCCTTACTTGTAGGTCTTATGGAGCTCCATGACTTTCTCCTCCAGCTCTTTGGTCTGGTTGGGTGCCAAGCGTAGTTCGCTGATGTAGTCGCTGCCCAGCTCCTCCGGATCAAAGTCGCCCACCTCCGACTGCGCGGTGTACGAGCCCAGAACGGTGTGGGTGGCGAAGGAACAGGGGAGACGGCCCGAAACCACGTCGTCACGAAGCTGCAGGCACAGGTAGTACCTAGGAGGATGGAAAATGTCATTTAAAAAAAAATGTCAAAGAAGATTTTACTCATGTTGTGGCAGTGAAAATCCAAGAAAATATCCAAAAAAGAAACACGCCAATGCACCTTGTGATATCCTCGGTCAGCTGGGAGGGGTCAGGAGGGTAAAACTTGACGTTAAAAGCAAAGTTCCAGGAACCATCTGTGAAGCAAAAGGAAGTTGGAATAGTTTCATCGAGCGGCATTTACAGTACAGTGAGACCTCAACTTACAAACACCTTATCTTACAAACTTTTCGTCTTACAAACGTCAAATTTCTGAAAATTAAACCTTATAATAAGCACTATTTTCATAATACACACCCACCACGGTTGGCGGAGTGATCTTCGGCGGACGCACACGACCGAACAGCACCAGAGGTTAAGTTACCAACAGTCCTTCAACGCCATCAACGACCATCAAAAAGGTAAATAAAACTTTATTTTACAGCACAGTTTATTTCTTTAATTACAGTCCTCGTGTAATGTGCCTCTCTTTCCAAACAGCAATTCCGTTTGACCTTCGACCTCCAACGCCATTCCATCAAGCCATAAATGACCATCACAAATGTAAATAAAGTGACTTTATGATACAATGCAGTGTATTTCTTTCATTACAATACAATAGCACATTTATTATGCATAGAATAAGGTATGTTGTGTGTAGTTTTAAGGCTTATTTAGTTGAAAAGTATATTTTATGGAAACCCGGGAACGGATTACTCCCATTTTAATGGTTTCCTATGGGGATTTTTTTTTTAGATACACACTTTTCGCCTTACACACTCTGTCTGGGAACCAATTAAGTTAGTAAGTTGAGGTCTCACTGTATTCGTTTTGCTTGTTGCAGTAATAGAGTTGTGAAATTGAGGCATGAAAAAGCGTTATTTTGGTTAGACATAAAGACACATACTCCGGATCTGCTTCTTCAAGTCCTTGGTCGGATCCAGCCAATTCTGCCAAAAACAGATGGGGGACAAAAAAAAAAACATCAAGTCCTATTTTTGAAACCGAAGCAAGCGACACATGTTGTTGACATTGGCGTTTGTCACAATACCTTCTGTTTCTCCACATCTCTGTACGTGATGCCAAAGTAGTCCTTCTCCAACAGATTAAGGTGATCGCAGACTTTGTCAAAGAGAAATTGACCTTTGACCCGTTTCTGCGAAGGGGAGAACAAACATGTAATTGACGTTGTGTCAACCGATGAGTGATCTCCGGCGCATCTAATTTTTGGCTTCAGTGTTTTAAACAAGGGCGTGGAAAATCCGACTGGACCCTACGCACCCTGCCCACCACCTTTTCTAGCTACTCCCCTCAGGCAGGCGCGACCGTTCCATTTGCACCAAATCCAGCAGACATTTAAACAGCTTCTTCCCCGGTTGCCATTAACTCTTTAAACAGTAACCCAAAGAGAACTGTATAGTGACTCCATTTTTCTGATGATGATACTAGTGCAGCGTGTTCTACCGGAGACAAATTCCTTACGTGTTCTACATACTTGGCAATAAAGATGATTCCGATTCACCTTTTTTTTTAACACAAAAATTAATAAAAAATAAAATACAAAAATGAATTAAGCTGCACTCCAACACCTTGGCGCCTTGACTGTGGAGGAGAATGCAGCGGGAAGTTGTTTCGCAAATTCGACTGTGGTAGGAGTCTTATTTTGAAGGTCTCCCGAGCAAGTAATTTAATTCGCTGCCATTCCCGAATTTATTCAGGAATTGGAAATTGTGACGCCATTCCTGAATTTGTTCCGTTTTTTTTTGGGGGGGGGTGGGCTGGGGGGGGTAGTGGGGGTTGCCAATAAAGCGCTGGTCAGACCTCTGGCCAGGTTTTTCCCTCCCACTAGGGGGCAGCATTTGTCTTTTGTCCATGTTAGCGCTTTGTTATAGTTGTTAAAGCGCTATTTAAATCAATATGTATGATTTGTATTGTATTTTGTACAATCGCCCCCATTTCAAGCTCAGATAACTGCAGACCCATATGACTTAGGATTTAATTCTTTTTTTTGTGATGAAGGAAGAGAGTCTAAGGTTTCTTATTCTGAATTGAATGTTTATGTTTTCCTAAAACGCAATATTCTGTGGGTCCTGGGAGAAAATGACAAAAACCTTGGCACTCTAGAGGACACTTTTTTTGCATATCGTCGAGAAGTGAATGAGTTAACAATCGGCCCACATGTGAACATAGTAAATTACAGAAAGGTATTTTTGTTTTTTGGGCGTGGGTCTCACCTCCACATTCAAGGTGTAGTCAGAACCATCCAGTAGCGTCACTTTACATTGCATGATCTTCACTTTCTTCCCTCCTTTTAAAGGAGACCTGGAGAGACGACTGGTAGAAGACTGGTGGGATTCTTGGTCTTCTTCTATTGTCTCCTGATGGGTGAAGATCATACGTATTTTAGTTTCTCAAAATTAACACACATAAAAAAAAAAAAAGACATCTAGGTGGGGGTAAAGTGAACTCGCATTGTATAGATCAAGGGTCACCAGCGCGGTTACCCCCCGATGATCACATGACGAGCTCAAGGACAAATAGATCACTAATAAAAATGTAAACATTAGCTTGCCTGTTCATATCTATCCATTTCCAATTTTTTTTATGGGGAATCATGAACGTAACCAATGTCCTCAGAATAAATTAAGATATACAGTAAAGTCTCGTTATATCGATATCGGATATATCGATAGTCCCGGTTATATCGATACTATTTCTATGCACGCACGGAGAAAATTACATGCAAACAGGGTCGGATATATCGATAGTCCCGGTTATATCGATATTTTTTCGGACTCCCTTGAATATCGATATAACGAGACTTTACTGTAGTAATAAAAAAAAAATCTGCGGTAACCTGAGAAAATAGGATTTAGCAAAAATATTAATCACAGTGCTACTAGCGTTTTGCATTTATCAGCACCCAATAAGTAGCTCTAAGATTCCAAAAGGCAAGATAAAAAAAAAAATGCACTTGTTTTTGCTTTTAATTTGAGTAGTTAAATTACGAATAATGATTGGAGGACAGAAACCCGATCCAACTTCCACTTTGCTAACACTTTACAGAGACATCTAGAACAAACCAGCCGTTCTGTCACATGTCTGGCAGCTAAAAATAGAGCCCGCTTCTCCAAATGAGTTCCTGTCTCTACATGATAATCAAATACTATTCACAGAAGCTTTCAATTACAGGTCCAGGCCAAAACATCTGGATCAATCTCACAGAAAACTACTAAAAAAATAAAATTTGTATTAAACTTGGATTATGTCATTTTTATTAGTCTATGTTCATTCATATTCAATCTGTAAAAACAACTCTTGCGTCATTCCGTCCTGGCACGAAAAGCTCCATCGCTTGGCTCAGTGGGTTTGAGCACTAAAACTTTTTTTCTGCATTCAGCACTTGAAAATGGGACACTGACCAAAACAATCATCATTCTTGTACTTTTGCTCAATCTTCAGCCAAAATATGACACAATCACAGAAAAAAAAGGACAGCTGCATCCTCATACCAGACACTGTTACCAGGAGTGTGCATTTCATTTTTGGCAGATGAATTGCTTTGGTAAAGACGATAAAATACAAGCGTCAAAACCTGAAGACAAAGTTGTGCACCATGTTCACACGTTTGCATTAGTTAATGACTGAAGAAATATAGTAAGATGATACTCTGATGGAAGAAAGTATACAAAGATGTATGATTTTTTTAGAGAAACTCCCCGGAAGAATGTTGCTAATTTTTTTGTGGTTCTTAAACAAAGATTTTTTTAATTAACATATAAAAATATGAACCACTATAGTGCATTTTGTTTTTCTACTTTCATTCCTTTCATAATCATCCTTTCCTGCTGTGAAATGTAAATTTCTCCACTGCGAGACTAATAAAGGCAAATCCAATCCAATTTCTGCAATTACATTAAAATAGCACATTTATTATACATAAAATAAGGTATATTTAGTGTACTTTTAAAGCTTATTTAATAGAAAATTATGTTTAATGGGGACCTGGGACCGGATTATTCTCATTTTAATGGTTTCTTATGGGAAATAAATGTTTGGAAGACGAACTTTTCGCCTTACACACACTTTCTGGGAACCAATTAAGATTGCAAGTTGAGGCATCACTGTAATTATAATTTATAAATGGCTATTATCGTATTATGATAAAATACAAAGTAACTAAAATGATTTGTATTTTTTTTTTGTTAACATTGCAAAAGATATATAAAAACACAAAAAAGTGACAAATAAAAAAAAAGACAAAAAGTTGGTCAAAAATAAAAATTATTCCTATATGACATTTTAGCGCCATTTATTTACGTTCATTAATTCTGTTTCATTAATCTTGTTTTTTTTATTTGAAAACATTTGAATTTAAAATGTCACGGCTCCAGTCAGTCCGCATTTGCACCTTGCGGAAAAATACGATTGGTTCGCCAGTCCAATTGTGTTGCTAGGTAGAACTGAAAGGCGGCTGAGTTTGTATAGAATCCTAACAACCGTGAAATGCACTCAGGTGACTTCTTGATTGTTCCTTTTGAGAAGTTAAAAAATGTTTAGAAGTGAATCGCAAGACTAAAGTCCTTGAACATCTCCCTCGGTTTTTGTCATGTGTTCCTCTGCATCTGCTACAGGCATGGAATGATGACCCCCCCGAGACCCCCACCCCACTACCTCTCATACAAAGGCACAAATGACTCACGTCGATCCGAGATTTACGAGCAAGATAGGATAGAAATGTGTCCACATGACCTGTTCTTTCCTGGCCGGCGTGCTGTGTCCAACGGCGGCAGGAAGTTGCTCGAGTTGGTTCTGAGGCGAAGCGGGTTCAGCGGCTGCTTTCGGGTTCTCCCCGGGAGTCGCTGCGCTATTCTCTTGCTGCTGCTGCTGCTTGGCCTCAGAGTCTGCGCCTGATTCGGTTGTCATGGTAAATTACGCTGGAGCGGAAGAAGAAGAGGATGAGTCAGCTGACCACTTAAAGGACAACCGATGTCATTTTTTTTGGTTTCTTAACTGACATCAGAAAAACGTTTTATAGCATCTCAAATACCCAAAACACGCAGTACGATATTTTTATTCAAATGCAAAACACCAATAAAAATGACTTAAAGTGTCCAAAATCTGCTAAAAATTGAGCTGCGAATCGGGCATTTTCAGAAAGTCCCGCCCCCAGTTCGTGATGTCACGCCAAGACGTCTTGCATTGCTGCAGAATCAAAACAATGGCTTCAGATTCTGAGAATATGCTTTCTTGTTACACATCCAGTTATGAATATGATTCAAATAGTTCTGAAGAGGAAAGCATACATGTTTGCAATCGATTAAATAATTTATTTCCGTGCCATTTTGAGGCAACATTGGGGGGAAATGTCTCACCCAAAAAAAGAGGCCCAAAATGGCAACCTCATGTGGCCACCTCCGTTTCCACAGGCTGATAAATTCCTTATTGGAGCTTGGACGCCCTCTTCTAGCAGCTTTTGGGTGCAACACGAGGTTGTCAGACCAAACAAGTACAGCAAAATACATTGACGTGATGGAAGGACTGCTACAATGTGTCTTTTTTTTCGGTCAGGGGCGTTCCTTTAGTGACGTCACGTACGGACTCGTCACCAACTCAGAAACAAGACTTCCTGAATATTCAGCGCGTCTTTTAAAAGGTAAAATATAGCTATATGCGGTGGAATCTTATTAAAATACGCTCAGTAGAAGTCATTTGAAGCCATTTTACAAATTATGGACACAACTTGTCGGGAGATGTCGGTTGTCCTTTAAGGGTTACGTACGGCGCACTCATTTTGTTTCTGCTCGCTGTTAAGCGGATTAATAATGTGTATGTATTGTATTGTATTTTGTACAGCCACCCTCATTTCAAGATCAGATAACTCCAGAACCACATAACTTAGGAATTAACTAACTGTATATTTTTCCTGATAAAACAAGAGTCTACGGTTTTCAACGCTGTATTGAATGTTTATGCAGTCCTCAAACTCAATATTCTGTGGGTTCTGCAATTTGAGTGAACATGACAAAAACCCTGGCACTGGAGTGGACACATTTTTTTGCACATTGTCTGGCAGTGAATGAGTTAATACAGGACTTTATATTGACCTATGGATCGCGACAATACTAGTGTCAGTATTTCTTTTTCACGCAATACTAAAGAGACCAAACAGATGGGAAGAATTTAACAACCTTTTAAACTCTCAAACTAAAGCATATTAAACGCGTATATCAATGTCAAGGCTACAAAAACAAATAAAGTTCCACTTCTGAAATAATCATTGAGGATTTAAAAGTGGCTGTAAAATACGCCGCGGGCATTTATAGCAATTCTCAAATTGCTTTTGCTGAATGGATGTAAATTTCCTTCCTAACATGCCGTTTGTAGTCAAATATCATTTCCAGGCGTCTGCAGGAAGCAGGAAGTGATCAAGTCACATGATCAAAACGGCATGGCAGATAACCTTGGCCTTCCTATAAACTATGAGGATGGAGAATCGAGCATCCCAGCAAAGACAGAAACGCGGGGAGGGGGGGGGGGGGGGGGATAGCTTGAGTCACAAAAGCCAACAAAGCACACAAGCCATCTTGTGCATGAACCACAACAGCCATTATGCGTCAAAGAAAGATGCATTCAGCAGCCATTTTAAGATGGTATAAAGAGAGGAAAGCGATCCAATTCAACAACGACAAAAGTCGCGGCAGTCTTGCGCGTCGACAAGGCACTTTTACAAATTGCTGGAGTGTGTTGAAAGCAGAGCTCAGCGTTTATCACTTTTGGAATTTCAGCATGTCCGGATAGACATTCAAGTGGTCAACAAATGTCAGCTTTGCTTCATTTTCATCATCTGATAGCACAGGTGTCAAAGTCAAGGCTCAGGGGGCCAAATCTGGCCCACCATGTCATTTTATTCGGTCCACGGTGACTATTTTTGAATTTGTTTTGAGATTATTTGTTAAGTATTACTATCATAATAATATAATTTGATTTATAAGCGCCTTTCAAAACTCTCATGGTCACTTTACAGTCACAGGATAAGTATTTCTGTGGGTGAGCAGCGGCAGCCACATGCGCCAGCGTTCACACAACCCGGAAGTAACTCAAATAGATGGGAAAGTAGCTAGCTAATAGATAGCCAATAGATAGCTATAGATAGCTAGCTATCCAGCCAACTAGTATATAATATATATATACATAAACATATGCATAAACATAATATATAATAATAATAATAATAATAATAATAATAATAATAATAATAATAATAATAATAATAATAATAATACATTTGATTTCCAAGCGCCTTTCAGAACTCTCAAGGTCACTTTACAGTCACAGGATAAGTATTTCTGTGGGTGAGCAGCGGCAGCCACATGCGCCAGCGTTCACACAATCCGGAAGTAACTCAAATAGATGGGAAAGTAGCTAGCTAATAGATAGCCAATAGATAGCTAGCTAGATAGCTAGCTATCCAGCCAACTAGTATATAATATATATATATACATAAACATATGCATAAACATAATACAGTAAAGTCTCGTTATATCGATATTCAAGGGAGTCCGAAAAAATATCGATATAACCGGGACTATCGATATATCCGACCCTGTTTGCATGTAATTTTCTCCGTGCGTGCATAGAAATAGTATCGATATAACCGGGACTATCGATATATCCGATATCGATATAACGAGACTTTACTGTATTTAATAATAATAATAATAATAATAATAATAATAATAATACATTTGATTTCCAAGCGCCTTTCAAAACTCTCAAGGTCACTTTACAGTCACAGGATAAGTATTTCTGTGGGTGAGCAGCGGCAGCCACATGCGCCAGCGTTCACACAACCCAGAAGTCACTCAAATAGAATAGTAAGACAAATAGATAGAAAGCTAGCTAGCTAGCTAATAGATAGCTAATAATAATAATAATAATAATAATAATAATAATAATAAATTTTTATTACATTTACATTACATTTGAATTACATTGTTAACTTTTGCCGTCTATAATGGTGCACTAAAGTTTTCTCAACGACTTTTTCGTGGGATAAAAACGTCTCATAACGTCCCACTTTTTTCAATTTTATTTTCATAAATATCTGACCCATTCATATAGCCACGTATGTTTTTATTTGGCTCGTTACATCATATTTCGCCTTCCCAATGGAGATCGAGAATATTTGAATATCAGAAATTCAATCAAAAGAAAAACACCATAAGTGGGTTTAAATAAAGATTGTGTGACGGTCTCATGACGGCAGACAAGAAAATGGGTCATTTTAAACCAAACTAATCAAATGGCACAAGATCTCCCTTCTGTTTGCAATTCAGGCCACTTAAAAGCACTTTAGGGATCTGGAAACTCTTAATCCAAAAGTCCAGACCCGGCAACATGGTTTCCGATTACAGTGGCAAGGATTGTGCGTGGCAGCTGTCAGCCCCCCGACGGCCATTACTCGGGGAGGGGCCGCTTTGCCATTCGACTGGACTGGAGTGATGTGTCAGAAAAACCTTGGCCATGCAAACTCCCGGGAGGGCCCCAGCTGTGTTGTACGCGGGCTAATGGCACTGAACGCAGATGGCCGTGCCTCATCCTCTGCATATGTGAAGTGATCTAAAATGGGAACTTTCAAAATGTCCGTTCAGCCACTAGCAGTGACACGCTAGGTGAGGCTGATGTCATGTAGCCGTACGTATACACTGTACATCAGGGGTGTCAAAGTCATTTTTTGCCGCGGGCCACATTGTAGTTATGGTTTCCTCTCGAGGGCCGTTATGAATTTGGGGAACCCATTAGAATGTTTAAATCCCTTTAAATACAGTAAAGTCTCGTTATATCGATATTCAAGGGAGTCCGAAAAAATATCGATATAACCGGGACTATCGATATATCCGACCCTGTTTGCATGTAATTTTCTCCATGCGTGCATAGAAATAGTATCGATATAACCGGGACTATCGATATATCCGATATCGATATAACGAGACTTTACTGTATTACATATAGAGCACACAGCAAATTAATGAATAACTCGTTTTCAAATCTCAAGTCAAGAATAATGACTTTTATTGTGGTTGACATCCAAAAATATCAAATTTTGGCTCAGATTTTAGCAATCATCATGGAATTTAACAAGTTTGATTTGCTTTCGCGGGCCGAAAAAAATGATGTGGTGGGCCGGATTTGGCCCGCGGGCCTTGACTTTGACACCTGTGCTGTACATGAACCTACAATGTTTGGAGATGTTTGACAAATATCCGATATACAGTGATACCACGGTTTACAAAAACGCTTTAGCTAACGAATTTTTCACCTTACGAGCATTAAATTCGTGAGAATATAATCCTGGCAGACAAACTAGTTTTTGGCAAAGGAACCAAACCACACAGCGCCACACTGGCTGGCGGACTAATTTTCGGCGGATGAACACCAAACCACACAGTCGAACAGCGCCACGGTGGCTGGTGGATGAATTTTCTTCACCCCCTTCCTTTGAGTGCAGACGTGGTTTGTTATCGAGTGGAATACTTTTGCTATTATGGGACCGAAAAAGACCCCACCACAGGCTAGTGTTAAGCCGAAGAGGACACAAAAGAAAATTACGGTCGAACAGAAGAAGGAGATCATCGAAAAACATGAAGGAGGTGTGCGTTTGTGTGACTTAGCGTCCTAGCACCGGTATGCTAAATCGACTATTGCTACCTGTGGCTAAAGGTGTTTCTGTGTTGTCTAAGCAATGGGCTCAGGCAATAGAAGAGGTTGAAAAACTTCTGTTGATTTGGATTAATAAAAAGCAGAAAGCAGGGGACAGTGTGGGTGAGGGTATTATCGCCGAGAAAGCACGGCAACTTCACTCAAGAGGCAACTACATCAACGACCATCACAAAGGTAAATAAAACGACTATTATTCAGCAGTTTATTTCTTGAATTACAATCCAATAGCACATTTATTATACATAAAATAAGGTATATTTTGTGTAGTTTTAAGGCTTATTTAGTCAAAAATTATGTTTTATGGGAACCTGGAAACTGATTATTCTGATTTTAATAGTTTCCTATGTCCTTTAAAGGACAACCGACCCTTTAAAGGACAAGTTGTGTCCATATTGTGTCCATAATTTGTAAAATGGCTTCAAATGACTTCTACTGAGCATCGCATATAGCTATATTTTACGTTTTATTTTTTATTTTACGTTATTTTAGATGCTATAAAACGTTTTTCTGATGTCAGTTAGAAAACAGTGATGTCGGTTGTCCTTTAAGTGGCAATTGTGCGGGTATTCAATGACTTGAGATCAAGCTACGCTACGGGATGGATGCAAGGATGCAAAAGCACATCCAGCGAGTGAGTGGCACCCTGACCACGCCTACCCGCACTGCAGATCACAAACAGCCTCACAAAATGTGTACAGTTCTGGCCGCCTATAACCTTGCACACCCCCACCCCAACCTCCAAAAACACAAAATCACACACACCGCCACGCTGAGTTCCAACCACAGACGTCAATCTGTATCAAAGTTGCTATCGACATTTGCTTTCTTTCACTTCTTATTCTTTCGCCTCGAGGCTAACATCAAACAAGCTAGCTCACCTTTCAAAGCACAGCGTCGTAGCTTCAGCCACACGTCAACTTTTAGCTTCTTATGCTAACGTTTCAGACAGACAAAATGACTTATTTGAACGCGGCTTTCCGGACGGGAACGTCACTTGGTGTCACTAACGTACGTTCACGACCCTGAAAGCGGCGCATCTGACGTGATGACGAGATTCCCTGTCCGCTTTTTACCGTGACGAAACAAACACACAAAAATGGTGATTAAAACGGGTTTTCATTACCACAACCGTTCCTTGCGGTGGCTGGTTAGGCGGGTTGCATACGCCGTGTGTCGGCTTGTGTTCCGTGACAGCTCCGTTGCTCTACCGCGGTTCGGTGTCCCTCCGCCCTCAGCTCTCAGCGGCGTCCGTTCCGCCGCAAGGAGAATTGTGGGAAATCGAGGCTGTCTCTCAATCTTGCGCGCGCACGCACGCACGGAAATAAACGAACGAGGCGGATTTTCATTATCTTGCACGCGCACGCACGCACGAAAATGAAAGAACAAGGCAGATTGAGTGCCTTTCAAAAGGAAATACGTGACGTCATCAAGGTGCCTCTCATCACGCGGTGCGTTGAGAGGATAGGGCAAAATTGGAATATGCATGATCATCGTGGTCTTTTTCAAAATTCGAATATGCATTATGAATGTGGTCATTTTCGAAATCAAATCTGTAACATACAATATACATTAATATATACATATGCAGTGATACCTCATCTTACAAACTTAATTGGTTCCCAGAAAGTGCGTGTAAGGCGAAAAGTGTCTTCCAAACATTAATTTCCCGTAGGAAACCATGAAAAACATCAGTCCGCGATTCAGATAGTTTTAGGCCAGCAGAGAGGGAATGGCCCAAATGTCATTGAAATGGTCGCCTCCGATCAAAAAGTAGTGTCATCAAATTTAACCCGCAGGCAATGATGACAAATGATAACACTAGCAGTAAAGTACACGTGTTAACTGCATTTATGTGCTGGCTCAGCATAACGGCACAGGACATGTGATGTCCAGACTGTGCTAAGCTTTTGTGGCTGCTTAAGTCGTCACTTTTGTTTTCCATGCTGCACTTCCATGTTCCTGTTCCTGTTCCATCGCGTTGATGTTCAGCAGCCAACCTTGACCTAGTTATAACCGGAACTAGCCATCTTTATGGCAACGTCTTAGTGCTGGTCAACACATCCACTTGGACAACATCACAGTGTACAGTGATACCTTGGCTCACGAACTTAATTGGTTCCCAGACGGAGTGTGGAAGGCAAAAAGTGTGTATCCCCAAAAATAATTTCCCATAGGAACCCATTAAAATGAGAAGAATACGTTCCCAGGTCCCCATAAAACATAATTTTCTACTTTCTAATTTTCTAAGCCTTAAAAATACACGAAATATACCTTATTTGATGTATAATAAATGTGCTATGGTATTATAATGAAAGAAATTAACTGTACTGTATAATAAAGTCATTTTATTTACCTGTGTGATGGTCGTTGATGGCTTGATGGAATGGAGTGTCCGGTTTCATCAGCATTAAACACTTGATGAGGAACGTAGCCCTCTTCTTTCACTATCTTGATTGATGGGAATTTTAACCTTGCAGTCTACACTATGCCTTTGAACCATCAAAGTTGAAACAAGTCCAAATATCACTGTCTCCTATTCATTTTGTCACTCTCTCTCTGTCGTCTGCCTGTCTCTTTAATGTTTAAACCACCTCCCCTCACTGCTGCGTTCTTGACCAATCACGTGCCTTTAACCAAAGACTGGGGGCGGGGAATAGAGGACCAAAACAAGCCAGCTGCCATTTTCTTGTTAGGAGAAGGGGCTCGTTCGCAAACGACACATCACTCATTGTGGCAGCTCCGTTTGTATCCCGAAAAATAGTTTGTCTGCCAAGGTAAAAATCTCATAAATGTAACGTTCGTAAACCGAAAAGTTCGCAAGCCAAGGGGTTCGGAAACAGAGGTATCACTGTACATCGGATCACACCAGTCAACATGGAAAAAAGGGGAAATGCTGCCCCCCCCCCCCTCGTGGACAAGAAAAAACATTGCTAGAGGCCATGGACAGTGCTTTATCAGCACCCAAGCTCGAAAAAACAAAAATCGAACAAATTCGGGAATGGCGCTCTACGTCATATTTTCAAATCCCGAATAATTCTGTGAATGTCAGTGAATTTTCCAAAACCCCTTTGTGAGTGAGGACTCCGAAAAAAATCGATTTGTTGTGCTAAACAAATAACCGACGGCACTCCGTTCTAAATCGACAGCATTTCCCAGCTTCCTTGTTTGTATTTTGCCTCCAATGAATCAAAGCTACTGCCCCCTGCTGTCCAAGCGCTATTCAGCAGGCAATTCAGCGAGCACACAAATGGCAACATTAAAACCTCATTTTGGATAGCCACAAACTGGGCCAAAGGTCTTCTCGGTATCCCCGTCATCACTTTGGGAAACGGGATGTGAACACACAGTCAGCATAAGGAAAGCGCGTCTTATCACAAAGAGTTATAAAGAATGTTTTTGCAACCTTTGGAAAGTGACTCGCTCATGATTGGGATTGTCAAGGAAGCCGTTTTGAAGGAGTAGGCGGTGTTGTAAAAATAACTCAGTCCGAGGAATGATTTTAGTCTAACATGGAGTTTGCAGATGTACTTTTTACATCAGAGAACATTTACTCTTCAATGAACCTAGCATGGTTGCTGTTGTTTTTATTTTATTTTATTTTATTTGTTTTTATTTTTTTTATTTTTTATTTTTTTTTTTTTATTTTATAGCCCCCGCCTAGTACCCGAAGATGGCTTGGATAGACTCCAGCCCCCCCCACCCCTGAAACCCTAATGAGGATTAAGCGGTCTGGGAAATGGGTGGATTTAATATTTAATATTTAATATTTAATATTTTATTTTATTGATTTTATATTTTATATTTTTACATTATACATTTTACATTATTTGATTGATTTTATATTTTTTATTTATTGTATTTTTATACTTGGACAAAAATAGTAGCCGTTTCCAAATGACAAGGCCACGTCCTATGAAGTAACCTTTGCATGCTGGGGTGTTGCCTCCACTGACCGCATAAACCGTGGAGATAAAAAATCTTCATGATTTCCACTCAGCTGCACGTGTGTCCAACCGCAGCGGAAACAAAAATGCAGAATCTGTCACTCGAGGGCTGTAAATAAACTACTCGCGCTGTCAAATTCCGTAAATGGCCCAGCCTTTTATATCATCGTCAAGTGATCCGTCCTACGCAGGTGTTAAGATAACACCCCTCACAAACGGCTTATCTCACCACTCGGTACGATGGGGTTATAAGGGTAATCTCCCACGGACTATGAAGGCATCACGCACACTACTTTGACTTCGAACTGCTTCGTATTCACATTACGACGAGCCTATTATCTTGACTTTTGCACGTCATTTACATAATAATAATAATAATAATAATAATAATAATAATAATAATAATAATAATAATAATAATAATAACTCTCATAGGTGGACGACTTGTTAGCACATTTTTTGAGAGGTTCATTGAATTCCTTTGTGGAGTTTGAATGTTCCCCGTGTGCCTACGTTTTTTTTTCGGGTGTTCCATGATGACCTTTATTTTATATGCTCCTCATTTATCTTCTTCTCCACCTCCACCACAACGGCAGCCATATAGATTGCGACCTGACGTGAAAACGCCATTGATCGGCATTTCCAAGATGAGCGGTGAAAGACCAGGCGGATCGCCTTCAAAGCGGACAAAATCGCAGCAAAGTAAAAGTCTGAAGACACCCGGCGGTTAAAAACACGACAAAATACCGCACTGTGGGCCAAAATGGGAAACAGGGAATTCCCTGCCTTTCAGTCCCCATAATTATAAACTTCACGGTGTCTTAGTGGACTCCTGAGGAACGGAGGAAAAAACAGTATCGGAGTGCAAGGATGGGCCACTGGCGGCATGTGTCCGACACCATTTTTGTGTTTCCTAACTGACATCAGAAAAACGTTTTATAGCATCTAAAATACCCAAAACAGCTAATATTTTTAGTCAAATGCAAAACACCAATAAAAATGAGTTAAAGTGTCTCAAAACTACTTCAGAACGACCTCAGAAAGTTTCAGTTTCAGAAGGTCCCGCCCCCTTGTTCGTGACATCACGCCAGGACGTCTTGCCTTACTCGAGAATCAAAACAATGGCTTCAGATTCGGAGAAGATGCTTTCTTGTTAGTCATCCAGTTATGAATATGATTCAAATAGTTCTGAAGAGGAAAGCATAAATGTTTGCAATCGATGAAAGAAGTCCTTCCGTCTCATTTTGAGCCGTCAGGACTCCAATGTAGCATCCCAGAAAATGCACAAGATGGCGCCCAAGCTGCGTTGGAAATGGGCTGATTTGTCTGCTGGGAATTTGCGTCAACTAGTATCAAATAGTAGTCTTGGTGCAACACACAACGATTCACCATCGCGTTATGTATGTAGTTTTCCTTCTAATTTCGCTATCAACACGTTGTTTTCAGATGGAAAAAAAGTACCCAAAATGCATTGTGTGTCGCTTTTGCGGTCAGGGGCGTTCCTTCAGTGACGTCACGTCAGGTATCGTCATCAACTCGAAAACAAGACTTCCTGAATATTCAGCGCAAGTCTTAAGACGTAAGGTGGAATCTATGTAAAATACGCTCAGTAAAAGTCATTTGAAGTGATTTTACAAATTATGGACACAACTTGTCAGCAGGCGTCGGTTGTCCTTTAACTGGGCAGACAAACAAAGAAAAAGTCTCCCCCACTTGCACACCCTAACTTCAAACCCAAAGCCAGGATGGGTGCCACAATAGCCCTCACGGAATTTGCACCTCTTTTATCTCGCTGGCCCTGTACATTCACCTTCGTCGGTCACTTCACTCATAAACTAGCAGACGCTCCACGTGTCCATGTCACAATAAAATAAAAAATGTCTTGTCAGTCAATAACTTTCTTCCTTTTGATCCATTCACAGTTTCTATAGCAACGAACGGAAACACACATGTTGAGCAAACCCATTTCTACAGGAAACATTTGATCAAGAATTTGTGTAAGGAGAGAGAGAGAGATAAAAATGTCCACTCAGTACTGTCAGTCAACAAAGTACAATCGAAATACAACAAACAAACAATGCTTTAGACACTAGAAGGCTAGTGATGCTAACGCCCAACAAATATTCATGGTTGAACATAACAATAAGCGACATATTTACTCACTAACTATCAGGCGATGTGCAAAAATGTGTCCACTCCAGTGCCAGGGTTTTTGTCATTGTCACTCAAGTTCCAGGAACTAGAGAATATTGAGTTTTAAGTCGACATAAACATTCAATTCGGCATTATGCTGTAAAATAGTTCAAAAGTGCTTTAAAAAAAGTTGCTTTCTTGACTTAGAACGGATTAAACATTTTTACATTGATTATAATGAAAAGTGATATTTCGGTTTTCAAGAAAATTGGTTTTTGAACAGGTTTCTAGAATGAATTTTGGCCGAAAACCGAACTTTCACTGTATTTTATCATAGAAACCTTAGACTCTCTTCTTTCATCAGAAAAAAAGACTTAATTCCTAAGTTATATGGTTCTGGAGTTATCTAAGCTTGAAATGGGGGCGGCTCTCCAAAATTGGTTTAGATAGTGCTTTAGCAACAGCCGAAGCTGGAAAAAAGCGCTAACATGAGAAAAAAAGGGGAAATGCGGCCCCCTTGTGGGGGAAAAAAGCATTGCCAGAGGTTAGGGCTAGCGGTTTATCGGCAACCAAAGCATGAAAAAAAAAGGTGAACAAATTCGGGAATGTCGCTCTTCGTCATATTTTTTAATTCCCGAATAAATTTGGGAATGGCAGTGAAAAAACATTCACAATTACATCAAGGGACGATTATGTTACATGAGCCCACCATGCATGTTTTTGGACCACGGGAGTACCCGAAGAAAACCCACACAGGCACTTGCAGAACATCCAAACACCTCAAAGGACGGCTAGGACCTGCCTGGAATCGAACCCATGACCTCTGTACTGCGAGACAGATGTCCTAACCAGTCTATTATCTACCGATCGGTTACTTTGATGCATGTTTAACACTACATGGCCTCGTAAAATCATATCGAGCCACCTGTTGACGTGCCGTGACAAATGCCTAAATACGTGAGTCTATTTCGCTCTTGTGAATAAATGAGGACTCACCATTTCACATTCCAGGAGGGCAGGAAGGGTGGGCCATCGAGATGGTGGGGGTCGTAGGTCACATCATGCAGGCGACGGCACAGCAACATAAGCACACATTAAAAAACAAAATCAGCAGTATTCAAATTCAACAGTAGCCAAAATGGAACTGTATAGTGCCACTTAGCAATTTTTTGACGATGATACTAGTGCAGCGTGTTCTACCGGAAACAAATTCTTTGTGTGTTCTACATACTTGGCAATAAAGATGATTCTGATTCTGATCACATTACGTATTCATGCCCACAAGTAAAAAGGTATAAAAACAAGCAATGTAGCAACTCGACACATACAATGATTGATGTGCATAATCTCTTAAACAAATAAGTCAATAAGTCAATAAGTAAGTAAGTAAGTAAGTAAGTAAGTAAATAAGTAAGTCAATAAGTAAATAAGTAAGTCAATAAGTCAATAAATAAGTAAATAAGTAAATAAGTAAGTCAATAAGTCAATAAATAAGTAAGTAAGTAAATAAGTAAGTAAGTAAGTAAATAAGTAAATAAGTAAGTCAATAAGTAAGTAAATAAGTAAGTAAATAAGTAAGTAAGTAAGTAAGTAAATAAGTAAGTAAGTAAGTAAATAAGTAAATAAGTAAATAAGTAAATAAGTTAATAAGTAAGTAAATGAGTTAATAGGTAAATAATTAAATAAGTAACTAAGTAAGTAAGGAAGTAAATAAGTAAATAAATAAGTAAGTAAATAAGTAAGTAAATGAGTTAATAGGTAAATAATTAAATAAGTAAGTAAATAAGTAAATAAATAAATAAGTACATAAGTAAATTAATACATTAGTAAACAAGTAAATAAGTTAACAAGTAAACAAGTACATAAGTACAGAAATACATAAGTAAATAAGTACACAAGTAAATCAGTAAATAAGTAAATAAATACATAACTACATAAATACCTACTTACCTACCTCCTTACACACATACAGAAATACATAAATACCTACCTACCTACACACGTTCATACATACATACATACATACATACATACATACATACATACATACATACATACATACATACATACATACATACAAAATAAAAATAAATAAATAAAAAAAGTTGATACCTGACTTGAAAAAAAAAGCCCTCCTGGCTGTGTTGGGGTCTCCTTGTCGAAGAAAGGAGTCAGCACCTGTAAAGTCAGCTGCATTCACTTTACAAACAGGAGGAACCAAGCCGGCCTTCAACACGCCCCCCGCATAACCTCAAAAACGCCCCTCTGTAGTGCTTCAAACAGGCACTGCCACCGCCACTCACACTTGGGACTAAACTATTTCAAGGCGACTTGAGGGGGGAAAAAAAAGGAAAGAAAAAGAAAATAATGCACTTCAGCTTTCGTCCACTGGATGGCAGTGCTGCTGCGAATAAGATCCTGTATTTATACGTCATCGAATAGAGAAAAAAACCCGTCCAGACACATTCATTCCATTTGCTGTTCTGCGGTTAGATGACACATTATATAACAGTTAGCAAGTCATGTAATTGGCAGTCATTCCAGGAGTTTTGATATACTGTACAGTACAACAGAACGGAGACTTTAAGCATATCGCCTGTCTGTTTTCCACTCCGTTTTAAACAATTATTATTAATAGCATGTACGAACCAAAAAAACTTTTCCCTCTCTAAATTCCACTACCATGACCAATTTCAAAATAATATTAGTTTAATGTCTATAAAAAAAATGAGAGATTTTATATTTGTAAAAAGTATCAATATTCTTGTAACTGACTAAAGTACCTGGCTGGCAAACTATTTGCTATCTATTATCTAGCTACCTAGCTGGCTATCTATTAGCACATGTAGCTATGTAGCTGGCTATTTATTAGCTAGATGGCTATCTAGCCAGTTAGCTAACTGTCTAGTTGGCTATCTATTTGCTATTTATTGGCTATTTGGCTAGCTATGTAGCTGGCTATTTATTAGCTATGTGGCTGTCTAGCTAGTGAGCTAATTGTATAGCTGGCTATCTATTAGCTAGCTGGCTAGCTTTCTATCTATTAGAGTTACTTCCGGGTTGAGTGAACGCTGGCGAATGTGCCTGCCGCTTCTCACCCGCAGAAAAACCGATCCTGCGACTGTAAAGTGACCTTGAGAGTTTTGAAAGGTGATAAAAAATGAAATGTATTAGTATTATTATTATTATTATTATTATTATTATAACTGCAAATCCTCGTGTGTGTGTGCATATAATTAAATGACGTTAGGTGGACAATGAGTGTACACTCTGCTAACATGCTAACGGGGCTAACAAGTACACACTCGCCACGTCGGGTTGCTTCTTTTGGCATTTTTTTGGACTCCGTGAAGTGCTTACAAAATGTAAAACAGTAAATTAAGCATTTTTTTCCTTTTTTGGGGGGTTTGTAAACACCTCATGTGAATAGTTATACATACATACATACATACATACATACATACATACATACATACATACATACATACATACATACATACAATACAATGCTAGTCCCACGGTTAGCTTGTATTTGCACTGCATAACTGATTAAATAACCACACAATTAAACACGCCCCCAAACTTATTTGATCTTTTAATGCTTTTCCATGATATAAGTGAAACTATTTGGCTCAAACAATCTACTTTTGCATTCGCTTGTGCAAAAAAAAGGACAGTAGTGTTAGGGGGAAGAGGGGCCAAAAGGGGAAGGACGGTGTGGATTGTTGTAGTTCAAAAGTTCATCCACCATGTTGTGAAGTGTGCGGATAAGACGCCCCCCCCCCCCTGCCCCTCATGGAGGTCCACGCCAGCTCCTAAATCAAGCGTCTACCTGAGTTTCATCTTGATACGTGGAGTTTGATGCTACAGGTATTTCAGTCAGTCGTCTTCCAGTAACAAGCGACAGAATAAACGGTAGAATCCAATACAGTGATACCTTGGCTTACGAACTAAATTGGTTCACAGACAGAGTGTGTAAGGCGAAAAGTGTGTATCCCAAAAATTCATTTCCCATAGGAAACCATTAAAACGAAAATAATCCGTTCCCAGGTCCCCATAGAACATAATTTTCTACTTTCTAATTTTCTAAGCCTTAAAACCACACAATGTATATATATATATATATATATATATATATATATATATATATATATATATATATATATATATATATATATATAATTTTATGTATATTAAATGTGCTATGGTATTATAATTAAAGAAATAAACAGTACAGTATAATAAAGTTGTTTTATTTACCTTAGTGATGGATCCTGGAAGTTGTGATATTGCAACAGCAACAGATGCAAGCAGACACACTAGAAACATCATTAATAGCTGGTTCTCTTGCTTGTCTTTTCTTTTCAAATTGAACTGATGGCTAGTGCGGGTTATTTGGGGAGCCTGATTGATGGCAATTTTAACCTTGCAGTCTACACTCTGCCTATGAACTGTCAAAGTTGAAACGAGTCCAAATTTCACTGTTTTGTATCCATTTTGTCACTCTCTCTCTCTGTGGTCTGCCTGTCTCTTTAATGTTTAAACTACCTTCCCTCAATGCTGCGTTCTTGACCAATCACGTGGCGTTAACCGAAGACTGGGGACGGGGAATAGGGGACCAAAACAAGCTGGGTGCCATTGTCTTTTAGGAGAACGGGCTCGTTCGCGAACGACACATCGTGACAGCTCCGTGTGTATCCCGAAAAATAGTTTGTATGCCAAGGTAAAAGTTTTCATAAATTGCATGTTCGTAAACCGAAAAGTTCGTAAGCCAAGGGTTTCGTAAACCGAGGTATCACTGTATCCTGCATTTTGTTTTGAAAATCCATTCAACAATTATTAGTATTGCTCTTGCTACATTGAAAAAAAAAATAGAAAAAAAAATCACATCTGAACGGTTGAGTTGTGGTGGGGTGTGTGCAGAGAAGGGAGGTGCTTTTGCCCTTTCAATCTTTCATGGCGATGACGTCATGGAACGCGGTACGCTACTCGAGGATAACGCGTCGGTCACAACGAGACGCGACACAAGAAAGTGACATGAAAGGAAGCGGAGGGGAGTCGAACGGTGCATTCAGGTGCGCTCAATTTGGTCGAGAACTGATTAACGGTTGTAAACCGAGGCATGAAAAAACAAAATTTTTGGTTGAGAACCAAATTGGTCAAGAACAGAGACGTTCGTAAACCAAGGTTTGACTGTAATACCAGTTATCTGTAAGGATGAATACCCAAAACCTGCTAGCCAGACTCCTTTTTGTGTGAAATCAGTTGTATATCTATTAGCTATCTGGCTGGCTAGATGGCTATTTATCTAGCTACCTATTAGCTATCAATTAGCTGGCTAGCTGGCTTTCTATCTGGCTAGCTACTGTAGCTTTCTATCTATTCAATCTAACTGGATAGCTAGCTCTCTAGTTAGCTAGATATTAGCTGGCTATCTGGCTTTATATCTGGCTAGCTACTGTAGCTTTTTATCTATTCAATCTAACTGGATAGCTAGCTCTCTAGTTAGCTTGATATTAGCTATCTATTAGCTCTGTATTAGCTGGCTAACTGGCTTTCTATCTGGCTAGCTATTGTAGCTTTCTATCTACTCAATCTAGCTGGCTAGCTAGCTCTCTAATTAGCTAGATATTAGCTATCTATTAGCTCTCTATTAGCAGGCTCAGGAAGTCTTGTTTTCGAATTGATGACGATGCCTAACGTGACGTCACGGAGGGAACGCCCCTGACCGAGAACAATGCATTTTGGGTACTTTGTTTGGTCTGAAAACTTCGTGTTGATCCATGTTGATGGCGAAACACATACATAACGCAATGGTGAATCGTTGTGTGTTGCACCAAGACTACTATTTGATACTAGTTGACACAAATTCCCAGCACACAAATCAGCCCATTTCAAATGGAACTTGTGCGCCATCTTGTGCATTTTCTGGGACGCTACAATGGAGTCCTGACGGCTCGAATTGATACAGAAGGACTTCTTTAATCGATTGCAAACACTTATGCTTTTCTTTTCAGAACTATTTGAATCATATTCATCACTGGATGAGTAACAAGAAAGGATCTTTTTCCGAATCTGAACTCTCAGAAGCCATTGTTTTGATTCTGGAGCAAGGCAGTGTGTGACCAATAGACGTCATTAACAAGGGGGTGGGACTTTCTGAATCTACCCAGTTTTCGAGCTCATTTTGTTGCAGTTATGGGACACGGAGTCATTTTTATTGGTGTTTTGCATTTGACTAAAACTATCAGCCTGCGTGTTTTGGGTATTTTAGATGCTATAAAACGTTTTTCTGATGTCAGTCAGGAAATAAAAAAATGGCGTGGGTTGTCCTTTAAGATTCTGCAGAAGTGCTAGGTATCGCCCGTCCCTTGTCTTCCTGAGCATCCTGATCCACGGCCGCCTCAGTGTCCGTCACTGCTAGTTCCTGCTCGCCGTCCCTTTCTAAAGAAGTGTCGGGTGCTTCGAAAGACTCTCCCCCGAGATCGCTTAGTTTGAAGTAGCCCTTACTGTTGGAGCGCTCCAGGCGAGGACAACTGAAGCGCCTGACCCGCTCAGTCTGGTGGCACACGTTCACCGACAGGCTGCAACGACGTGCTGACCTGGGAGGGTCCGTGAGCGAGTTGAGAGACAGGCGTGAGCCCATCGCCCTGACCACCGGGGACGGTGGGAACAACTGGGGCGGTTCAGGGGCAGGTACGTCCTCAGCTCCAGGATTGGTCTTTTCTTCGTCACCCTGCGCTTCCTCGAGATGATCCTTCGACCCGATCACGTCGTCGTCCTCCGCCTCGCAGTTATTGAGCTTGATGACCGGCAGGGTGAAGGCATTGACCGAGGAGGTGACGATGGAGGTGGGGTCCCACTGGCGGAGCTGAGGGGCCTCTTCACTGCCGTTGCTGTAGTCCTTGTAGATGCTGTACACGGTGTCAGTGAAGGTCTGTACGTCCTTGGACCAACTCCGCGACGGACGCCTGAACACCTCGTCACTGCCCAATGCGACAGAGGAGGGCCAGGAACTACGGCCCGACTGGTGACTCCCCGATGGACCCCCCGCGCTCTTGGACTGGGTGTAGTTTACCAAACCGTTGAGAGGCGAGTACTCCTTGGAGCGAACGCCGTGCAGGTCTATCACCGTGGAGTAAATGTCCCTCAGGTTGATGATTTTAGTTTTCTTGTCGCGGTTCTCGTGAAGGACGGCATTGGCGCAAATGAAGAGGAAAATCCCGATGCCCATCACCAGGGGTCCGAAGACTTTGAGGTTGTCCGAGTACAGGTAGTTGTCGAGGAAGTTGCACAGAAAACCGCAGTGGGCTGGGGACGGAGCCAGGTCGCTGATATTGGAGTGGCTCTGGTTCAGCGGGTTGAGAGAATCTCGGCCCACGTTGGAGGATGCGTTGGGACTTTGGGAGTAACTCATCCTGCCGTGGTGCACTCCCGTCCGGCGGCGCTCTTGATATTGCTCCTGGTTCTGGCTGGGCCAGTACCCCAGAACAGCCATGGAAACGCCCACCATGAGGACAACCAGCCCGATGGCTGCAACCAGCCCGGCCGGTGAGCAAAGGTTCAGTTTTCCCTTCACCACCACCACGTCGTTCTTCTTCTTCTTCTTTGATTTCCGCTTCTTCTTGTTCTCGGCGCGGTTTTTGGAGCGCAGGGAATCCTGGCGCCGGTTCATACGCAGCAGGCCGCCCGTGGCGATCATGGCGCCGCTCTTGGAACGGGCTTGTCACTCGACCTGGAGAAGTTGGCATAAAAGGCAGAACGTGAGGGTCCGCGTCCAACAGATGGCAGGCGCTTGCTTGCTTGCTGTAAATGACAGATTAGATGCGTAATCCTGATTTATCACAGCGGATGGACGGATGGATTAGCAAATGAGGTTGCGCCACCAGATGTTCAGAGGGAACAATTGTTTATAATACTAGATTTTTTTTATTTTTTTTCATATACAGTAAAGTCTCGTTATATCGATATCGGATATATCGATAGTCCCGGTTATATCGATATTTTTTTGGACTCCCTTGAATATCGATATAACGAGACTTTACTGTAATATTTTGTTAATTTTTTTTGACCCCCTTTTGACCCTAACCCTATATCTATCTATCTATCTATCTATCTATCTATCTATCTATCTATCTATCTATCTATCTATCTATCTATCTATCCATCCATATATATCCATATATATATATATATATATATATATATATATATATATATATATATATATATATATATATATATATATACAGTAAAGTCTCGTTATATCGATATCGGATATATCGATAGTCCCGGTTATATCGATACTATTTCTATGCACGCACGGAGAAAATTACATGCAAACAGGGTCGGATATATCGATAGTCCCGGTTATATCGATATTTTTTCGGACTCCCTTGAATATCGATATAACGAGACTTTACTGTATTTTATATATATACATATATATAATATAAAAGTCGGCTGCCATTTTGTAGTTAGGAGAACGGGCTCGTTCGCGAACGACACATCACTCATTGTTGCGCACCGTGTGTATTTCGAAAAAAAGTTTGTATGCCAAGGTAAAATTTTCATAAATTTAACGTTCGTAAACCGAAAAGTTCGTAAGCCAAGGGGTTCGTAAAACCGAGGTATCACTGTATTGCATAAGAAGAGGATTAAAAACAGTGCTCCCACTCGCCATCATATTTCATATTTGTCATTCTAGTCTAAAATCAGGAATGTCTGTATTTGATCAACACTATTGGCAGAAGTACAGAAAATACGTAGGATATTTCCGACAACCATTGACACAAAGTCAACAAGTACGGCCTCGGGGAGCACTTGAAAAGCGTGTATCTTGCAAAAAATAGAACCGCCAGCGTTTATTTTTAGCTTTAGTGGGCGAGTCATTCCAGTCGGGTTGAACCTCCCGGCGGTAAACGCACCACCTCATCTGTATCAGTCATCAAAAAAAAAAAAGCCAATCTGATACCACCGGATTTATCCGGTGAATTTCGGGAACAAGCAGTACTCGGCTGTCTGGTTCCTGCTACACTTCTATCTGGATGTTGATCGAAATATCCAAGTCGGTCGGGCCTTGGCAGCCGTGATGTGTCCAGACAGGAGGTCAGCGGGAGTGATGAGCCCACCTACGCCCTTTACGCCCTCCCACCCATTCGCCTTCCTGCTCTCTGAGCGAATCAATCTCAGCATCAGCTCGCCTTGAAATGACACACACATACATGGTTTTGCTACCTGTTGGTAATAATAATAATAATAATAATAATAATAATAATAATAATAATAATAATAATAATAATAATAATAATAATAATAATCTTCTTTTCCTTTCGGCTTTTCCCTTCAAGGCGTCGCCACAGCGAATCAGTGTCCTCCATCTTTAGAGGTTTGATCCGCATGTTTGTTTTGGCCAAGCTTTTACGTCGGATGCCCTTCCTGACACAACCCTCTGTATTTATCCAGGCATGGGACCGGCACAAGAAGACATTCGTGATGTCACGCCAGGACGTCTTGCCTTGCTCGAGAATCAAAACAATGGCTTCAGATTCGGTGAAGATGCTTTCTTGTTACTCAGCAAGTTATGAATATGATTCAAATAGTTCTGAAGTGGAAAGCATAAATGTTTGCAATCGATTAAAGAAGTCCTTCCGTGTCATTTCGAGCCATCAGGACTCCAATGTAGCGTCTCAGAGAATGCACAAGATGGCGCACAAGCTCCGTTGGATATGGGCTGATTTGTCTGCTGGGAATTTTTGTCAACTCGTATCAAATAGTAGTCTTGATGCAACACACAATGATTCACCATCGCGTTATTTATGTAGTTTTTTTTTTTCAACACGGATCAACACAAAGTTTTCAGACCAAACAAAGTACCCAAAATGCATTGCGTGTCACTTTCTCGGTCAGGGGGCGTTCCAGACGTGACATCACGTCACCGAATCGTCACCAACTCGAAAACAAGACTTCCTGAATATTCAGCGCGAGTCTTAAACCGTAAAATATAGCTACATATGCCGTGGAATCTTTGTAAAATACGCTCAGTAGAAGTCATTTGAAGTGATTTTACAAATTATGGACACAACTTGTCCAGCGGCGTCGGTTGTCCTTTAAAGCATCACCTCCATGACATCTGCCAATCAAAATCTAATTGATGAAGGCAAATTATTCACATTTGACCTCGTTAACTTGTATGGGCAAACCTAATGAAATGCCTGCTGCACACATGTAGGGGCGTGAAGACTTAATATCAACCTTAATATGGTGATTACACCTTTATAATTAATCTGCAATTGGGCAAACGACGATCTTTATTACCTAAATATAAATCTTGGAGGGGTAGAGGGGTTAAATGAAGGGGGCTTCTGGGGTGGGTGTGGATCGTTTTGCGTGTCTGCAACGCTGCTTGGTTCGGGTCGAGTCTATAACGTTGAAAGACGAGGAAGGTGGAGGAGAAAGAGGTGGAGGGTCGAAATGGGATGTGTGAGGGGGGGGGGGGTCTTTAATTTAACGCGACGTTTCGATGTTCTGTTGACATTACAGCACATCTGTTTCCCCTCCGAATTTGCCGTCTTGTATATCTGTCAACGCACGTGTGGGTCGCGCTGAAAATGTCCAGAAAAGAGGCTCCTCAAAAGCACGACCGAATTTGGGGCGCAAAGGACGTAGCGAATCAATAAATAAAATAATAAATACAAATAAAAAAACAATAATCGTACGCATCAGTGAAACACAAAATGTATGTTGTAAGAATCGTTAAAAATAAAAAGTTCGATATTATCGTTAAGAACCGTGATGCGTTTAATGTCCTCTTTCATAAATGCGACACGGGCAATCCAATCCAATCGGAATTAAACACACACACACAAAACAGATTTTAGAAAGAGATATAAAACGGTCTTACCTGCTTAGAAATTGGGGGCATCCTCAAAAAGGGGTATCATCGTCGATGTATGCCACTTTGGTGGTGGAGCTGCAAGGGAGAGAGAGGGGGGGGGTAAGATAGAGCTCCGTGCTCGCCACAATGGATGCGCCTCGAGCTCAAAGGCAAAAAGGAAGCAAAAGCAAAGCAAGTCAGACGAAGCAGGGGCGGGCTGAGCAGGAGAGGAGAAGAACTGCTCTCATTTGTCATCTTTGACTTTTACAGATGATGACAAGAATCCATTGTCACACATTTTTATCTCAGCTCGTGCAGAGCCTCGTTGTGTTTAAGGTTCGAGTGTTGTCCCAAATCGTTTGCTTTCTTGCGAGACTTCAGTATTGAGAATTGGATTCATCTATCATACTTTAAAAAGGGCAGTCCCTGAAAATAGTGTAATAATAATTACAGTGATACATTGGCTTACAAACTTAATTGGTTCCCAGATAGAGTGTGTTAGGCGAAAAGTGTGTATCTCAAACATTAATTTCCCATAGGAAACCATTAAAATGAGAATAATTCGTTACCAGGTCCCCATAAAACATAATTTTAATTTCCTACTTTTACTACTTCTACTCCACTACTACTTCTAATTTTCTAAGCCTTAAAACTACACAAAATATACCTTATTTTATGTATCATAAATGTGCTATGGTATTATAATTAAAGAAATAAACTGTACTGTATAATCAAGTCGTTTTATTTACCTTTGTGATGGTCGTTGATGGCTTGATGGAATGGAGCGGCCGGTTTCATCAGCATTAAACACTTGATGAGGAACGTAAGTTCTTCTTTCACCATCTTGAGGAATGATCCCTTGTAGGTGCTTTCTCTGCGATAATTTTACCTTGTTCCTCATCAATTGTGTTCTGTTTAGCTGGGTTGATAGCTTTTTGCATCAAGTGTAGACATGGCTTGTACGGGTTATTTGTGGAGCCTGATTGATGGGATATTTAACCTTGCAGTCTACACTCTGCCTTTGAACTATCAAATTTGAAACAAGTCCAAATGTCACTGTTTTGGCAGATTTGGACCCCGGGTGTTGATTTTGACACCAGTACCATAACGTGACAGGTCTGCTCCTTGCCGTTTTCAGTTTTTTTCCCCTCTCTAACCCAATTACTGCGCTGCTCCATTTCCAGCCGTGCTCGCCAGCTGTCAGAGACGCATGGTTGCCCCCGACCAACCCCCCCCCCCCAAAAAAAAACGTCTATCTACCTCCGTAGCCCCGCATCGCTCCACTGGCTCCCCTTCGTTCGGCTCGCATGTGATTATTAAATCAGATGGAATTGGCAAGGTGTTTGATTGACGAGCAGGTGACACGGTGAGCCCAGATGGCGAGCGGCGATGAAGGTCAAGCCTATTGAAGTGCTTTGGTGAAGCCACTTGCAGACGTTTATGGTGGCCTGGTGGGATTTGTTGACACATCGTGGAATGTGGATCACTGGGAAGTAATCACGGGCAGGCCGGCGTTGACTTATTGTTCTGCCGCCGCAACGGACGAAATAAATCCACAGTGTGACAAGTTGTTCCCCGGCGAAGGCCTTCCTTTCTGGGGCGGCTCAGGTGAGTTTAATTACACTGGGACGTCTCGCCAGTAAATGATTCAAAGTCATTACGACAAGTGGGAAAAGTCCACAGCCATAAGTAGTCCTGTTCTTTTGGCGACGTTCTCAAGGTCCTGAGGCCAATTTATCTACCCATCCGTCTGTCCTTCCATCTCTGTCTCTATGCTCACACTCTCTCTCTATATCTCTCACTCTCTCATTCACTGCCTCTCTGTCTCACTCTCTCACCCCCCTCTCTCTCACTCTTTCGCACCCTCTATCTTGCTCTCTCTCACCCTCTGTCTCACTCTCTCTCACCCTCTGTCTCACTCTCTCTCACTCTATGTCTCACTCTCTCTCACCCTCTGCCTCACTCTTTCACTCTCTGTGTCTGACCCTGTCTCTGTCTCACTCTCTGTGTCTCACACTTTCTTTCACTCTGTCTCACTCTATTTCTCTCACACACTATCTCACACTCTTTCTACCTCGATTTCTCCCCACTCTCCCACTCTCTGTGTCTCACTCTCTCTTTCACTCTCTGTCGCAATCTATTTCTCTCACACTCTTTCTTCCCCTCTCTATCTCTCTCTCTCACACTTTCTGTCTCACTTTCGCTTTCACTCTATTTCCCTCAAACACTCTTTCTTCGTTCCTCTTTTTCTCCCTCTCTTTGTCTGACTCTTGTGTCTCACTCTCTCTTTCACTCTATTTCTCTCACACACTCTATCTCTCACTCTTTCTACCTCGATTTCTCCCCTCTCTCCCACTCTCTGTGTCTCACTCTCTCTTTCACTCTCTGTCGCACTCTATTTCTCACACTCTTTCTTCCCCTCTCTATCTCTCTCTCACACTTTCTGTCTCACTCTCTCTCACCCTCTATCTCGCTCTCTCTCACTCTATGTCTCACTCTCTCTCACCCTCTATCTCGCTCTCTCTCACTCTATGTCTCACTCTCTCTCACCCTCTGCCTCACTCTTTCACTCTCTGTGTCTGACCCTGTCTCACACTTTCTTTCACTCTGTCTCACACTCTTTCTTCCCCTCTCTATCTCTCTCTCTCTCACACTTTCTGTCTCACTCTCTCTTTCACTCTCTGTCGCACTCTATTTCTCTCACACTCTTTCTTCCCCTCTCTATCTCTCTCTCTCACACACTTTCTGTCTCACTCTCTCTTTCACTCTATTTCCCTCAAACACTCTCTTTGTTCCTCTTTTTCTCCCTCTCTTTGTCTGACTCTGTGTCTCACTCTCTCTTCCACTCTATTTCTCTCACACACTCTACCTCACACTCTTTCTTTCTCCCTCTCTCTATCTTTTTCATTCTCTCCCCGCCCCAAATATTACTTTTTTTTCTAAAAAAAAACTAAACTTACAAAAATGTATGTATCTCGAAGTATGCTACGGTGAAGACATTGTCATTAAAAATCAGAGAAACAATATTACAGTAAAGTCTCGTTATATCGATATTCAAGGGAGTCCGAAAAAATATCGATATAACTGGGACTATCGATATATCCGACCCTGTTTGCATGTAATTTTCTCCGTGCGTGCATAGAAATAGTATCGATATAACCGGGACTATCGATATATCCGATATCGATATAACGAGACTTTACTGTATTTATTTTTGGGGTGTGGTGGGGGATCGGAAGAGTGCTTCAGAAACTGGTAGTCTGAGTGAAGAATTCTCCATAAGAGCTGAGTTGGCGCAGACTAATTAGGATCCTCATCAGCAGGATTCTCTTGAGATCGGTGGCCATGTTTTTGTTTTGTTTTCTTTGAGTGCGGCAAGGCCACAATTTGTGCAATGGGGATTCTGCTCGCCTGGCCGCCAAGATGCCAGTGGGATAAAAAATAGAATTTTCTTTCATCTCTACATAATATAGGTCATCTCTTCTGGGATCAACAAAAAAAAACCATCTAATACGATGGGATGGAGGGAGGGGAGGGGTACTTTGTTTCCCCATATGGGCAGCATGGCGAAAACGCGCTTAGTGCATCTGTCTCATTTCCTAAATTCAAAGTTTTAAACCGCCCCCCCCCCCCCCCTATTTGCATGTCAATAATTATGACCGTGATAGTCAAATTAAGATTTTTGCACTTGCATTTCATTTAAAAAAATGTTTTACTGAATAGCTGAATAGTCTTTTATTATTTATGGTTTTATTGTTCTGGTGTTAGGTCTTTTAATTGTAAAGCATCCTTGGGTGTTTTGAAAGGCGCTTGGAAATTAAATAATGAATTAGCTGGCAAAATCATTGTAATCATGAAATATAAACAATAATATTTGAAAAATATTTTCTGATTTCATTCATTTTTTTTAACCTGAAAAAAAAAATACTATATGCACAAGACAAAGATGAAATGGATGACTACATTTTCTTAATGTTGCATGCCTTTCTTTTTCGATTCCAGTGCCTTTGGGAAGAGGAGATCGGTGCTCGGTTTCCATGGCAACCATTTCGCATTGCTCGGCAAACGACCACGGAACACGTTGCTTTTTGATTGGGGGGGGGGGGGGGCACGAGTGACAGCTGATGGGTCGGATATTTTTCTTGCTTGTCAACATGCACACTCTGCAAAAAAAAAAAAAAAAAAAAAAAAAAAAAAAAAAGTGATGATGTAGGGAAAATGTCGGAATATCAGTTTATGAACCTCTTGGCTTAGGAACTTTGCAGTTTATGAATTTATGAAAAATTTTCCTTGGCATACGAACTATTTTTTGGGATACACACGGAGCTCCCACAATGAGTGATGTGTCGTTCGCGCACGAGCCCGTTATCCGAAAAAGAAAATGGCAGCTGGCTTGTTTTGGTCCTCTATTCCCCGCAGAGAGAGACAGAGAGTGACAAAATGGACAGAAAACAGTGACATTTGGACTTGTTTCAACTTGGATAGTTCAAAGGCAGAGTGTAGACTGCAAGGTTAAAATTCCCATCAATCAAGATGGTGAAAGAAGAAGGCTACGTTCCTCATCAAGTGTTAAATGCTGATGAAACCGGCCACTCCATTCCATCCATCAACGACCATCACAAAGGTAAATAAAACCACTTTATTATACAGTACAGTTTATTTCTTTAATTATAATACCATAACACATTTATTATACATAAAATAAGGTATATTTTGTGTAGTTTTAAGGATTAGAAAATTAGAAAGTAGAAAATTATGTTTTATGGGGACCTGTGAACGGATTATTCTCATTTTAATGGTTTCCTATGGGAAATTAATTTTTGGGATACACACTTTTCGCCTTACACGCTCTGTCCGGGAACCAATTAAGTCCGTAAACCAAGCCAAGAAATGACTTCAGTCTTCATAAACTGTAAGATACTGAAATGCGTCAAATTAAAGCCTGTGAAAGAGACATGCTACTCGTCTTCAAGCTAACAGGAAGACAAATAATGGCGGCGGCAGGAGAAACAAATCAACATAAACAAGGAAGGTGACCGTTCGCTGGCACACAACCAAATGCCGTTTCATCACCTCTTCCTGTCGCCCTCAAGAACGCAAACCATCGTCCGCCGATGTGTGTCTGCATGGCGGAGGTGGTGGCGGGGTTGGAATGAGCGATGGGCTGCGTCGCCACCACAGTGTCGGGAGACAACAACATCTCTTCTCGCCACTTGATGAGAGTGATGCATTGTAAATATTCCGAGGGCACTAAGTGGCCTCATAAACGCTATTTATTTGATTTTGAACTGATTATTCTTTACGAGCTGCCTTAGAGCAGTAAGCGGGGGACACCCTGAACCAGTAGTCAACCAATCGCAGGGCACACAGAAACGAATACATATTTGCGGTTGCACTAGGATCAATTTGGAGTGTTTAATTGGCCTGCCATGCATGCTTTTGGTATGTGGGAGGACACCGGAGCACCCGAAGAAAACCCACACGGGCCCCGGGAAGAACATGCAAACTCATCACAAGGGAGGCTGGACCGGGTCTTGAACTTGCGACATCTGCACTGTGAGTCGGCGTGCTAACCACTCGACTACCGGGTTTCCCGACACAAAATATGTTTTTGCCAAGTCAATATAAAATATCATATTTTTGGTGGATAAGGCGCACTGCGATTGAATTGTGTATTTTCTAACTTTTTTTTCCATATACAGTGAAATCCCGGGTTACAAACTTAATTGGTTCTCAGACAGAGTGTGTGAGGCGAAAAGTGTGTATCCCAAAAATTAATTTCCCATAGGAAACCATTAAAATGAAAATAATCCGTTCCCAGGTCCCCATAAAACATAATTTTCTACTTTCTTTTTTATTTTCTAAGCCTTAAAACTACACAAAATATATCTTATTTTATGTATAATAAATGCGCTATGGTGTTATAATTACAGAAATAAACTGTACTGTATAATAAAGTCGTTTTATTGACCTTTGTGATGGTCGTTGATGGCTTGATGGAATGGAGTGGCCGGTTTCATCAGCATTAAACACTTGATGAGCAACGTAGCCTTCTTCTTTCACCATCTTGAGGAATGGTCGCTTGGAGGTGCTTTCTCGGCGATAATTTTACCTAGTTCCTCATCAATTGTGTTCTGTTTAGCTGGGTTGATAGCTTTTTGCATCAAGTGTACAGATGGCTTGTGCAGGTTATTTGTCGAGCCTGATTGATGGTATATTTTAACCTTGCAGTCTCTACTCTGCCTTTGAACTATCAAAGTTGAAACAAGTCCAAATTTCACTGTTTTTCTCATTTTCTCAGTCTCTCATTCTTTTTAATGTTTAAACCCCCACCCCCCTCAGTGCTGCGTTCTTGACCAATCACATGGCTTTAACCGAAGACTGGGGGCGGGGAATAGAGGACAAAAAAAAAAGTCGACTGCCATTTTCTTGTTATGAGAACAGGCTCGTTCGCCAACGACATTTCACTCATTGTGGCGCTCCGTGTGTATCTCGAAAAATAGTTTGTACGTCAAGGTAAAATTTTCATAAATGTAACGTTTGTAAACCGAAAAGTTTGTAAACCAAAGGGTTCGTAAACCGAGGTATCACTGTACAAGCAAATACGGTAATTTACCGATCAAAAACATGCTGCATTTGGTCTCCTTTGAAGAAACAGGGTCGTCATTGCCCGCTGCGCCAGATCTATCGGTCAAAACGCACGCTTGTCGCCCTGGCAACAGATGAATACACGCGGTTCTCGGTGGATGAGAAGGGGGGGGGGGGGGCAGTTCACCCGTCAGAAAAAGCTCGGCGGGGCTGCCATGGCAACAGACGGATCACACGTGAGGGAGGAAAAGAGGACTGGCTACCAAGGCAACGTGGAGGGCCGGGCAGGAAGTGACATGGCCTCGGACGAGGACTTGACCCCGTTCGACTGTTCTGCCGCCCCGAAAAAAAAAAGCGATGGGAAGAGATGCGAAAACATTATGGCGGCAATATCTCTTGTTGCTAGGCAGAACTTTGGAAAAATAGAAAGAGGGAGGAGTAAAATGCTACATCACCTTTCTATGTCCTTTTTCTACCACATGGGGCAGCACAGTCTTGTGCCTCTGATCGCAGGAAATAGACAAGAGCACTTCCTGCCGGAGAAAAATGACAATTTTTTTAAAAAAAGGATGAGTAACATGTCAAATGTTTGAATGAATAAAAACTACAAATCGAACTTAAAATAAAGACCACATTACAATTATTGTTATATTTTATTCTTGGATTACATTACACTGCATTATATTAATTGTATTGTATTGTACTATACTATACTATACTATACTATACTATACTATACTATATTAAGAAGAAGACATGACATATTATATTATATTATATTATATTATATTATATTATATTATATTATATTATATTATATATTGTACTGTAATATATTATATATTGGACTGTATTATATTATATTATATTATATTATACAGTAAAGTCTCATTATATTGATATCGGTTATATCGATAGTACCGCTTATATCGATATTTTTTCGGACTCCCGAGAATATCGATATAACGAGACTTTACTGTATATTATATATTATATTATATTATAATGAAATATTATTTTGAAAATGTCAGGTACACCCTAAATGAAAACAAACACCTTACCTCAAATAAATACCCGATTAATTGTGAATTTAAACACATCGACGAACCAAATCAACATTATATAGATTTAAAAAAAAAAAAAATATGAGAAATTAAATAAATATGTAGAAGCAAATGTCAGATCTTTTTTTGAATAAATAAAACACGAAAAGGTAATACAAATATTAATTTAATATTCCTTGGTGCTTTCTACTATCATAATCTATAAAGTAAAAAAAAAAAAAAAATACAACGGTTCCATAACAACAACAAACACCACTTTGCAATTAACGTATTGCTAAAAATAATCAAATGAAGATACGAAAAAATAATAATGAAATGTAAAAAATGGCAGCCAATCTACATGTTGCATCATTAACATGACGCCATGACAATAACAACTAGCGGAAGAGAAATAAACCTAACTAGAAACAATCCATTTGTGTGTGTGTGTGAAATGAAAAGCATTGTAAGCCACTTTGTCTTTGATCGCTCAATTATTCATGTTTGAATATGATTTATTTTTTTGGTGTGGAAATATCCTGTTGTGAGCATTAAATATGCACAAACTGTTTTCGAAAAAAAAAAAACCCCACCTCGCTTTTCCTTGTCAGCCTATTTGCATATTTGGGGGAGTATATGCAAACGAGGGTACAAGAGACTCTTGCACACTGATGCTGTTAATTTGACTCCATGCTGTAAAATCATGAAAAATTCAACCACTGAAGTTGGTTGGGCTATTTTGGGACAATGTGGATAGTTGGTTCTCAGACAGAGTGTGTGAGGCTAAAAGTGTGTATCCCAAAAATTAATTTCCCACAGGAAAGCATTAAAATGAGAATAATCCGTTCCCAGGTCCCCATAAAACATAATTTTCTACTTTCTTTTTTATTTTCTAAGCCTTAAAACTACACAAAATATATCTTATTTTATGTATAATAAATGTGCTATGGTATTATAATTACAGAAATAAACTGTACTGTACATTATTTTTCATAATGGACGGGGAAGTTTTCTGTTCTATGGTTGGCGTTACACAACTTGGTAGTTTTTCACCAATGAATTGAGCATCGGGATAAATATGTATTTGCTTTCGTAAACAACAAAACGTCACGTCTGGAATCGTCACCGACTCGAAAACAATATTCCTGAATATTCAGCGTATGACTTAAAACGTAAAATATAGCTGTATGCCGTGGAATCTTTGTAAAATACGCTCAGTAGAAGTTGTTTGAAGTGATTTTACAAATTATGGACACAACTTGTTCAGAGGTGTCGGTTGTCCTTACAGGCTTATTATCTAAGTATGTTTAAAGGACAATCGACGTCTCCGGACAAGTTGTGTCCATAATTTGTAAAATATCTTCAAATGACTTCTACATTTTATTTTTTATTTATTATAAATAAATGTATTATTATTTATTTTATTTGTATTTTAAAACGATTCCACCGCATATAGCTATATTTTACGTTTTAAGACTCACGCTGAATATTCAGGAAGTCTTGTTTTTGAGTTGGTGACGAGTCCGTACGTGACGTCACTGAAGGAACGCCCCTGACCGAGAAAAAAAAAAAAAACACTCATTGTTCCATCACGTCAATGTATTTTGCTGTACTTATTTGGTCTGAAAACCTCGTGTTGCACCAAAAAGCCGCCAGAAGAGGGCGACCAAGCTCCATGGAAGGAATTTATCGGCCTGTGGAAACGGGCTGATTAATTCCTCAAAGGAGCTTGGATGCCATTTTCTGCCTCTTTTTTTGGTGATCCATTTCCCCCCAATGTTGCCTCAAAATGGCACGGAATAAATTATTTAATCGATTGCAAACATGTATGCTTTCCTCTTCAGAACTATTTGAATCATATTCATAACTGGATGTGTAACAAGAAAGCACATTCTCCGAATCTGAAGCCATTGTTTTGATTCTCCAGCAATGCAAGGCGTCTTGGCGTGACGTCACGAACTGGGGGCGGGACTTTCTGAAAATGCCCAATTGGCAGCTCAATTTTTTTTTACAGATTTTGGACACTTTAAGTCATTTTTATTGATGTTTTGCATTTGAATAAGAATATCATCCTGCGTGTTTTGGGTATTTTAGATGCTATAAAACGTTTTTCTGCTCTCGGTTAGGAAACAAAAAAGTGATGTCGGTTGTCCTTTAAGGTTTATATAAGTATGTTTAAGGCTTGTATAAGTAACCCGTATTGGTTTATACTGAAAAATAAACGTTTAATAAAATATATGCTCTATAAAGATATGTATATGTACAACTGGAAAGAATACTACATATATTGCAACAAAAATGTTTGTATTTACCGTTCGTAACTCAAATGTTCTTCAGTAGGGGAGCGTCTGTATGTCCACATTTGCGTTCTCAATTTTTCTGACGATTGCATGCAGATTATTTTTTTAGTTTCTTTGCTTTAAAAAAAATCCTTATACATTTCCAATGTGTTGGTTCTGTGATCAACTTCCTCTTCTCACCTCACATTAGCGGCCAGGAGCAAAATTAAGATTTTGTTAACAAACTAATACTTCTCCTACATAAGGAACAATTTGTTACTTGAATTTCTTGAGGACATGCAGACTCAGGCGACATCTGGTGATATGGAACATTTTGTCTTTGGGGCCCCTTCTCACGACACTTTCCCCCTCCTCTTTTCGCCCTTTTGCTTCCTGCTCATGGTCTTCCCCTTGGGTTCAGTCTGCGTACATCATAATTCACAAGCAGGTCAACGATGAAAAATGAAAGACAACCATCGATGGATTGAGACAAACGCGAGAAGTTTCAAGTTAGCGCATGCAAGTCAATCGAGGTTTAGGAGAGCGTGGAATTAGAAAATGGCCGCTCATTAGCAGCCTTTCGTGTAGCAGTTACATCCTTTGCCTTTACACACTGGATTAAACCAAATGAACCTGAAAGAGCATTCCACTGTGGGGTTGTATTGCCCTCTAGTGGTAAAATGGCTTACATCGGCTTCCAATTTTCTTTTTCAAATAATAATAATAATAATACAATTCATTTATAAGCACCTTTAAAAACTCTCAAGGACACTTTACAATCATAAGATAAGAACAACCTTTTTTATCTGCGGGTGAGCAGCGACAGCAAGACGAACTAAGCGTTCACTCAACCCGGAAGTGCAGCGGTAGCCAGACGCGTCAATCGTTCACTTAACCCGGAAGTGCAGTGGTAGTCATACGCGCCAGTGTTCACTCAACCCGGAAGTAACACGCACTCACACTACTCAAATATGAATATAAGTCGGAATGAATGAATTAATAAATATGTGACAAAATTCAGGATGTATATAAAATACGAATAAAAAACACGAAAAGGTAATTAACTCTCTTTTCAAGGTATCGCAAAACAAGTTGCGAAAAAACTGCAAAAATGAAATAAAATAAACTAAATCTTAATAGGTGTGTAAAATTGGCTTGACAAGATTTCTTATAACAAGTAAATTCATCTCGCTTCCGAAAACCTATACAGGGTTTAAAACGAGTATGAATAGTGGCACAAAAAGCAAATTTATCTTGAAAAAATTTATAAATAAGGTGTATTATTATTATTATTAAAAACTAATTGTTTTTAGATTTGCTCAAAATAAGAATATGCTGAAAATTAGCAGTTAATGTTCTTGAAAATATCTTGAAACAAGAAAATATGGGAAGATATTTAGAAGGAAAATGGTAAATTAGTGCTTCAAACAAGCTGTCGGAAATAAGATACATTTTTATGGTTGAGTGAACCCTGGCGCTTGTGGCTGCCGCTGCTCACCCGCAGAAAAAAAATCCTGTGATTGCAAAGTGTCCTTGAGAGTTTTGAAAGGCGCTTATAAATGAAATGGATTATTATTATTGTAAATGGATTATTATTATTATTACTACTACTACAGGTTGAGTGAACACTGAACACATAGCTAGCGAGCTATTTGCTATCTATTTGCTATTTATTATCTATTAGCTATCTGTTGTCTGGATGGCTATCTAGCTAGCAAAGAAGTACTTGTGACGGCTGAAGAAACCTTTCCATCGATGGACCACTCCTGTACGACTGAGAGCTTACACAGACGTTTAGCTAGCTAGCTGTTAGCTGTCTGGCTCACTGGATGGCTATCTAGCTGACTAGCTATAAACTATATGGCTATTAGCTAGCAGGCTCGGTTTCTATCTATTTGAGTTATTCCGGGTTGAGTGAACGCTGGCGCTTGTGGCCGCCGCTGCTCAACCAAAGAAAAACTGATCCTGCGCCTGTAAAGTGACCTTGAGAGTTTTGAAAGGTATTATTATTATTATTGTATATAAATCATAAATTATGTGCAGTTCCAAAATTGTCCAATAGATGGCTCCATTACGCTATTTTACACACACAAACAAAAATGACACACGCGACACGTTTCCTGTTGTATGACATGTATAGAAGTTTTTTCTCTTTACAAGCAGTTATACAAGAGGGTCAAAGGAAAGCACACGATACGGTCCATCAACCCAAAACTAGGAAAACATATGATTGTCACTCACATACTGCCAGTCACAAATAAAGTTGAGAAATAATAAATAATCTACAGAAATCTGTACAATATGCACACAAAGAGATTAGCTTTGGGTCCCCCGCACAATAAAAAGAAGCTGACATACACGCATGACTTCGCGACTTCACAGCAACATTCAGCCACTTTTTTTTTTTTTTTGCTTCTTTTTGTTATTTGGGATCTTTTTATCAATTCATCGTCAGCGGATTCTGAAAGAAGAAGATAAAAGGGGGGGAGGGAGGGGGGATGAAAATCAAAACATAAGAAGAAAATTAGGATATTTCATTATTTACATGCGGAACAACCAGTTTCCATTTCATAAATGTTTGGTGCTCGTTGTCTGGTCGGGATCAAGGCAAAGCGGGAGGGACGATGAGGAGAGGAGAAAAACAGTGTGTGTGTGTGTGTGTGTGTGTGTGTGTGTGTGTGTGTGTGTGTGTGTGTGTGTGTGTGTGTGTGTGTTTGTGTGTGTATATATCGGCTGACTGCCGAGCAACACATTTGGCACGTCGGACATGTCGTCAAAATCTTTGGAGTGTGTCTCTCTCCGAGTTAGCCGGAATTCAAGTATTCCAGGGCCACTTCGTAGCAGAACTTGTACTGCTCCTGCAATGGGGAGATGGTGTCAAAAATCAACAGGCCTCTTAAAAGCGGTAGATATCTCAGTACAGTGATACCTTGGTTTACGAACCCCTTGGCTTACCAACTTTTCGGTTTACGAATGTTAAATTGATGGAAATTTTACCTTGGCATATGAACTACAGTAAAGTCTCGTTATATCGATATCGGATATATCGATAGTCCCGGTTATAGCGATATTTTTTCGGACTCCCTTGAATATCGATATAACGAGACTTGACTGTATTTTTCGGGATACACACGGAGCTGCCACAATGTCGTCGGTTAAAGACACGTGATTGGTCAAGAACGCAGCAGTGAGGGGAGGTGGTTTAAACATTAAAGGACAACCGACACCATTTTTTTTTTGTTTCCTAACTGACATCAGAAAAACGTTTTATAGCATCTAAAATACCCAAAACACACATTCTGATATTTTGAGTCAAATGCAAAATACCAATAAACATGCAACAAATTGAGCTGCAAATTGGGGATTTCCACAAAGTCCCATTCCCAATTCGTGACGTCACGCCAAGACGTCTTGCCTTGCTCGCGAGTCTTAAAACGCGAGTCTTAAAATGTAGAATATAGCTATATGCGGTGGAATCTTTGTAAAATACGCTCAGTAGAAGTCATTTGAAGCGATTTTACAAATTATGGACACAACTTGTCCGCAGGCGTCGGTTGTCCTTTAAGGCTTATTTAGGAGAAAATTATGTTTGTGGGGACCTAGGAACGGATTATTCAAATTTTTAATGGTTTCTTATGCGAAGGAAATGTTTGGAAGACAAACTTTTCTCCTAACACATACTTTCTGGGAATCAATTAAGTTCGTAAACTAAAGTATCACTGTACACATATATATTTTGGTACCGCCAAGTTAATAATGCTCTCTGAGCGTTAAAATAAACCTTAAACCACAGGTGTCAAAGTCAAGGCCCGCGGGCCAAATCCGGCCCGCCACATCATTTTTTTCGGCCCGCGAAAGCAAATCAAACTTGTTAAATTCCATGATGATTGCTAAAATCTGAGCCAAAATTTCATATTTTTGGATGTCAACCACAATAAAAGTCATTATTCTTGACTTCAGATTTGAAAACGAGTTATTCATTAATTTGCTGTGTGCTCTATATGTAATATTTGAAGGGATTTAAACATTCTAATGGGTTCCCCAAATTCATAACGGCCCTCGAGAGGAAACCATAACTACAATGTGGCCCGCGGCAAAAAATGACTTTGACACCCCTGCCTTAAACAATAACCATTTGGACTTTATAGATTTAAAAAATGCAATTTATGGAGCAAATTGTTGTGTCAGCATCGGTTACTGGTATTGACATACCAGCAGGTCCACCATGTTGGGTTTGTTGTTCCTTAACGTCTTGACGGCATGAAAGACATCGACGGCCCGTTGGTGCTGGAGCATCTCGCACACGATGCTGATGGCGCAAAAGGTCCCGCTGCGCCCGCCGCCGTTCCTAAGAGTCACTTTGTTAGTTTCTCGCTCAAAATTGGAAAACTTTCGTTCCAAGTTTCAAGTTTCGTAACATTTTTCGGCACACGGCTGATCGTCAGTGTCGCCAATTGTGAAAAGAAGAAAAATATAAATGCCAAGTGGAATGAAATTGAATGGATCAAATTTGATTTCTAAATGATAAGAGGTATTTCATTGTTATTATTTAAAAATAAACGTCAGAAAACTCATTTTCTCTCTCTCTCTCTCTCTCTCTCTCTCTCTCTCTCTCTCTCTCTCTCTCTCTCTCTCTCTCTCTCTCTCTCTCTCTCTCTCTCTCTCTCTCTCTCCATATCTACTGTATGTCTAAGTCTTAGTCGAAATCTAAATCTAAATCTAAGTCTAAATCTAAGTCTAAGTCTAAATCTAAATCAACATCTAAATCTACACCCAAATCAACACCCAAATCAACACCTCACTCTATACCTAAATCTATACCCAAATCTATGTCCAAATCTAAATCCAAATCTATATCAAAATCTATACCTAAATCCATACCTAAATCTAAACCTATATCTAAACCCATATCTAAATCTAAATCAAAATCTAAACCTATATCTAAACCTATATCTCAATCCATATCTAAACCTATATCTCAACCCATATCTAAATTTATACCTAAATCTAAACCTATATCTCAATCCACATCTAAATCTCTATCTAAACCTATACCTAAATCTAAATTTAAATCTAAATCTATATCTATATCTATATCGACATCAACATTTACATCTATACTGGATACAAAATCAGATATTTTAGGAAAAATATCTGTCATTTTACATTTCAATAAATTATTCGATTTAAGTCGAAGTTACGTCTTTCTCATTTTACAATACGATAAAACATTTGTATTGTCGTTGTATTTTACTTGTCGTGACGTCACTAGCTAAGCGGAAATACAGGTGCGGTAAATGCGAATGACCACTAGATGGTGCCGTTTCCTCTCAAACCTGACGTTATGAGCTGAACTTACAAACAGTGAACCACAGTGCGTCCTTCGCCGCCGTCGTATTCATCCTGCCACTTGTCCACCTGCCGGATGAGCTTAAGAAAGGAGCGCTTGGACATGGGGGTGTCTCGGTACATGGGCCAACCCAGGAACTGGAACTGTTGCACCATGCGATAGCCGTCTTGAGGCTGAGCAGGCCAAAAGAGAAACAAGATGGCGGGTTAGAACCACAAATCATGTGAGTGCAGGTGTGTTTCTAGAACGTTTTGGGGAGAAAGAAAGAAAGAAAGAAAGAGAGGGACAGCCTTTTTTTTCTTCTGGTCTTGGTCATGTAACATTTTGAAGCCCCTCGGCCTCAGCGATGTCAATTTCACGTGACAGCAGAGGGCAGCACATGGCAAAATGGCCGACTTCTGATTGAAATTATTCAATACAATACAATACAATGCACATTTATTTATATATCACTTTAACAACAGCTGAAGCTGTAACAAAGTGCTTCACGTGGACAACTATTATCTACAGTACAAGAAATAAAACAGTCACAAAGATAGAAAAAAAGCACCAGGGAGTATACAGCACCATTAAGTGTACAGTGTCTGTCGGCACCATCAGGATACTGACATCGAAATCAGTGCATTCTCAACTCATTCACTGCCAGACGATGTGCAAAAAATGTGTCCACTCCAGTGCCAGGGTTTTTGTCATTGTCACTCAAATTCCAGGACCCACAGAATATTGAGTTTTAGGACGACATAAACATCAAATTTAGCGTAAGAAACCTCAAGACTCTCTTCTTTCATCAGAAAAAAAAGTGTTAATTCCTAAATGATATGAGTCTGTAGTTATATGAGGTTGAAATGAGGGCGTTTGTCCAAAATACAATGCAATACCTACATATTGGTTTATATGATAATAGTAATACTAATAAAAATAATACATTTCATTTATAAGCGCCTTTCAAAACTCTCAAGGTCACTTTACAGTCAAAGGGTAAGTTTTTCTGTGGGTGAGCAGCGGCAGCCACATGCGCTAGCATTCACTCAATGTGAATGAGTTAATATGGTCCCAAAATTAGCAATCGTCTCACAGGCCAAACTTCACCTCAGAACTCTCGTCAATTGTCCAAGTTGCCTGGACCTGTACAAGCCTGTGTGTGTGTGTGTGTGTGTGTGTGTGTGTGTGTGTGTGTGTGTGTGTGTGTGTGTGTGTGTGAGAGAGAGAAATGCGAAGGCTAAGTGCGTCCTCCCTCCTGGGAGACGAACATTGATGGATGAGCGCGGTTACTGTTGGAGACGTGCAGTTAAGCAATCAGCAAAGATCCAGACACTCTAAATCGCACCCAGACACGTCGATCAATATCTGCTGTCAGCGATCACATGTGATTCAATGGAGCCGTACGCTCCAAGTATGCAACGAACGTTTGTTGTCATCAAAACTTTTCAACAGTGGAACTTTTCAAGTTACTTTTCGCCATTGTTGATGGACATAAAAGGAGAAAGAGAGCTTTGAAACTATTGTCAAACCTTGGTTTTCGAACGTCTCGGTTCGAGTCCAATTTGGTTCTCAACGAAAAATTTTGGCGAAAATATGAACGAAATCATGTTTTCAACCAAACTGCGAAACGCATTTGTATTGTTGAAAAAAGTTTTTTTTTATAACGAAATCGAAGCCAAACACGTCTGTGTTTGGCTGCGATTTCTACAAATTAGACGCTATTCTCATGTAGCATTGTGAGTGGAGGCTGTTTGTATTGTGTGCTTGATTTGCTTTTGCGGGCCAAATAAAATGATGTGATAGCCCAGATTTGGCCCCCGTGCCTTGACTTTGGCACCAGTGCCATTTTCGTGCCAAAAACACCTCATTATACATGTTTTTTTTCATGATAAAAACTGGAATTTGACAACTTTGATTTGCTTTTGCGGGCCGAATAAAATGATGTGATGGCCCAGATTTGGCCCCCGGGCCTTGACTTTGACACCAGTGCCATCTATGCTTGTTATTTTTGTACCAAAATCACCTTATTATACATGTTTTATTTTCATGACAAAAGTTGGAATTTGACAACTTTGATTTGCTTTTGCGGGCCGAATAAAATGATGTGATGGCCCAGATTCGGCCCCCGTGCCTTGACTTTGGCACCAGTGCCATTTCCGTGCCAAAAAACACCTCATTATACATGTTTTTTTTCATGACAAAAACTGGAATTTGACAACTTTGATTTGCTTTTGCAGGCCGAATAAAATGATGTGATGGCCCAGATTCGGCCCCCGTGCCTTGACTTTGGCACCAGTGCCATTTTCGTGCCAAAAAACACCTCATTATACATGTTTTTTTTCATGACAAAAACTGGAATTTGACAACTTTGATTTGGTTTTGCGGGCCGAATAAAATGATGTGGCGGGCCAGATTTGGCACCCAGCCCTTGACTTTGACACCGACACATTTGCATTGTTGAATAAAGTTTTTTTAATAACGAAGAAGCAGACGTGTTTGGCTGTGATCTTTGCAAATTGGACGTTATTCTCGTGGAGTATTGTCAGTGGAGGCTGTTTGTACTGTGTGTGTACAGTTTATGTCATATAATAGTTAAAAAAATGCTTTTAAAAGTTTGTTTTGTAGACTTGGAACAAATTATTTTTTTTACATTGATTATAATGGGAAGTGCTGATTCGGTTTTCGAACAAATCTGTTTTCAAACAGGTTTCTGGACCGGATTTTTATTTCATTTCTGTCAACTTCATGACATATCTGCACAATTCACCAGATTGAGGAGTACATTTTCAAAAATGTGTATTACAAGGAAAAAAAAGTTATGATTTTCCAAGTAAAAAAAAGACTTTTTGAAAGTATTTTTAAAAAAAATAGCACGAGCAAGCAACCGTGGTATCGTCGTGAAAGAACAGAAGGCCTCGCTCGGCCCCTTGCACAGCTTGAACGGACAAATGGTGGCAACTGAGTGGGACGTGTGAGGTGTTTACGAGCAGAATAACTTGGAGACAACAATCTCGTCGGAAAGACGGCAAAAAGACACAGAGACAAAACGAGCAAAACATGTACTTACCCGCGCTGCATTGTAGATGCGGAATATTCTGCTGATGATGTCCTCTTCCAGGTCAGCGGACACAAATTCCACCTGGAAGGGGCCGTGACGGTGGACGCCGTTTTCGGGCCAATATTGGGGGCACAACTGCAAAACAAAATACAAACATAATCGGTGGGTCAGGATGAACTTGATTGCCTCCTAAAAACAGCTCATGTAAAAATAAATGATAAAAATAAGTCAAATATTTTTGTGAAAACACACAACACCAAAACAATATGTCTTTTGGGGAAAAAAGTTGCAGAAATTGGTGGTATTTTTTATGAAAAACTAAATATTTGATGAACTAGTTTTCAAATTCGAAGTAACAAAATAATGACTGTTATTGTGGTTTACATGGGACAATTTGAAATGTTGGTTCGGACTTTAGCTAGCATCTTGGCACTTTACATGCTTGGTTTGCTTTTGTGGGCCGAATAAAAGAATGTAATGGGCCAGATTTGGCCCCCGGGCCTTGACTTTGAAACCTGTGCTATATATGCCTGTCATTTTTGTGCCAAAAAACACCTTACTATACATGGTTATTTTTTTAATGACAAAAACTGGAATTTGACAACTTTCATTTGCTTTTGTGGGCCGAATAAAATAATGTAATGGGCCAGATTTGGCCCCCGGGCCTTGACTTTGAAACCTGTGCTATATATGCCTGTCATTTTTGTGCCAAAAAACACCTTACTATACATGTTTTTTTTCATGACAAAAACTGGAATTTGACAACTTTCATTTGCTTTTGTGGGCCGAATAAAATAATGTAATGGGCCAGATTTGGCCCCCGGGCCTTGTCTTTGAGACCTGTGCTGTATATCCTTGTTATTTTTGTGCCAAAAAACACCTTACTATACATGGTTTTTTTCATGACAAAAACTGGAATTTGACAACTTTCATTTGCTTTCGCGGGCCGAATAAAATTGTCTCGGGCCAGATTTGGCCCCCGGGCCTTGACTTTGAAACCTGTGCTATATATGCTTGTCATTTTCGTGCCAAAAAAACACCTTACTATACATGGTTATTTTTTTCATGACAAAAACTGGAATTTGACAACTTTCATTTGCTTTCGTGGGCCGAATAAAATAATGTAATGGGCCAGATTTGGCCCCCGGGCCTTGACTTTGAGACCTGTGCTGTATATGCTTGTTATTTTCGTGCCAAAAAACACCTTACTATACATGGTAATTTTTTTCATGACAAAAACTGGAATTTGGCAACTTTCATTTGCTTTCGTGGGCCGAATAAAATAATGTAATGGGCCAGATTTGGCCCGCGGGCCTTGACTTTGAGACCTGTGCTGTATATGCTTGTTATTTTCGTGCCAAAAACGCCTTATTATACGTGCTTTTTTTCATGACAAAAACTGGATTTTGACAACTTTGATTTGCTTTCGCGGGCCGAATAAAATTGTCTCGGGCCAGATTTGGCCCCTGGGCCTTGACTTTGAGACATATGCTATATATACTTGTTATTTTTATGCCAAAAATGCCTCATTATACATGGTAATTTTTTAATGACAAAAACTGGAATTTGACAACTTTCATTTGCTTTCGCGGGCCGAATAAAATGACCTGGCGGGCCAGATTTGGCCCCCGGGCCTTCACTTTGACACCTGTTATATCTATGCTTGTTATTTTCATGCCAAAAAATGTCTCATTATACGTGGTAATTTTTTTAATGAAAAAAAAAACAGGAATTTGACCACTCTGATTTGCTTGCGCGGGCCGAATAAAATGATGTGATGGGCCAGATTTGGCCCCTGGGCCTTGACTTTGAGACATATGCTATATATACTTGTTATTTTTATGCCAAAAATGCCTCATTATACATGGTAATTTTTTAATGACAAAAACTGGAATTTGACAACTTTCATTTGCTTTCGCGGGCCGAATAAAATGACCCGGCGGGCCAGATTTGGCCCCCGGGCCTTCACTTTGACACCTGTTATATCTATGCTTGTTATTTTCATGCCAAAAAATGTCTCATTATACGTGGTAATTTTTTTAATGAAAAAAAAACAGGAATTTGACCACTTTGATTTGCTTTCGCGGGCCGAATAAAATGATGTGAAGGGCCAGATTTGGCCCCTGGGCCTTGACTTTGACACCTATGGTTTATTGGAACTGTTTCAGAGGATTTGAGTTTTTTTTTCAGGAGAATAACATATTTGTAAAAAAAAAAAAGAAATCATACTTTATTTACTCATTTGGACATTGTTTTGAACTTTACTTTGACTAAAAAAAAAACAACTCAAATAAAGGCCTCTGTCATATTTGCCTGTTTAAAATGATGCTTCCATTGCTTCCCAAGAGATGGTTGAGTGTGTGTAGGATTGGGTGTGTGAATCCCACTTGTGGATCCACTTACACGCAAACGACCATACTGAGATTCGCTCGGTCACAGTGGCGGCGAACAACAAAAGAAAACAAGGCCGCTTGAGAAGAGTTGGCAATGTACACACTCCCAAGTGTGTGTGTGTGTGTGTGTGTGTGTGTGAGAGAGAGGGAAAGAGAAAAAATATAGACAGTGATGGTGAAAACAGTACGCTGCCTCATCATCGTTGACAGCTGCACTTCCTGCCTTCCCACATTGATGGGCTACAGTGAGAATATTGAATGAAAGACCCCCGACCCCCCCGACTGCCACCCTCATTTCACTTAGAGAGGGAAGAAGACGACTAGGAAGAGAGGACGAGTGGGAGGAACGCTGGGCTTTGATGGGCGGGTGTTATGACAGAGCCTCGGGCTGAGAAATATGGAGAGCGACCGCAGTTGCTTCGCTCAGCTCATTGATAACACGCACGCAGCGCTATTTTCCCACAGTGCATTGCTACACGACATGTCGAGGGCGCAGCTGGGAATATTCACATTTCTAAACTTTTCAATGTATTTTGACCTTTACAGATTTTAAGATCTATTTGAGTTTCTTACAGTTTTTCAACACACACACGTATATATATATACATATACATACATACATATATATATATATATATATATATATATATACACATACACACACACATATATATATATATATATATATATATATATATATATACATATATATATATATATATATATATATACACACACACACATATATATATATATATATATATATATATATACACATATATATATATATATATATATATATATATATATATATATATATATATATATATATATATATATATATATATATATATATACATATATATATATATATATATATATATATATATATATATATATATATATATATATATATATACATATATATATATATATATTTATTTATGGGTTTATTTATGGACAGATTTATGTATTTATTTATATTAGTATTTATTTATTTATTTATTCATGCATATATGCATGCAGCATATATTTATATATGTATATTTGTATATATGTATATTTGTATTTATTTATTTGTTTATTTATTTATTTATTCATGCATTTATGCATGCAGTCATTTGTTTATTTATGGGTTTATTTATTCATTTATGTATATATGTATGTTAGTATTTATTTATTTATGCATGCATGCAGCATATATTTATCCATCCATATTCATTCAGTCATTCATTCAGGCATTCATTCATTCATGCATTCATTCATTTATCATCCCTCTTCAATTGCTGCTGTGCACTGCAAATTTCCCCATTGCGGGACGAATAAAGGTATTCTGATTCTGATTTATGTATTAATTCCTTGATCCATTCATTCATTTCTATATTCATTCATTTATGAATTTATTGATCACCTTATTTATTTATTTGTGCATTTATGTATTTATTCATTCATATATTCACTCATTCATTTATAAATGTATTTATTTACTTCCTTATTTATTTATGCATTTGCGTATTTATGTATTTATTGATTCATACAATTATTTATTTATGCACTTATTTATTAATTTATTTTATTTATGTATTTATTCATTTATGTATTTATTCATTCATCTGTTCGTCCATTCATTCATTGATTTGTTTATTTATTTATTTATTTCCTTATTCATTTATTCATGCATTTATTGATGCACGCAGCATGTATTAATGTATTCATTTATGTATTTATTTATTTATGTATGTGTTCATTCATTCTTGGTGTGTAGTGTTTCAATATGCACTCAACGTGACGGCCCGTCACCCATTACGGCCCCGACTTTGTCAAAATCACTTTTTTTTTTTTTTTTTTTTTTGCGTACCTGTGCGGGGTCGACGTCATTTAGCATGACGATAGAAGTGCAGTGGTAGTCCAGCACCAGCCTCCAAAAGTCTTTCACCGTATTGGGTAGAGGATGCTGTGTGACGATGAACGCCGACGGCTGCTTGTAGCTCTGCCGGGGAATGGACGGCAGATCCAGAACAGATAGAGGTGGGGACGGACGTTAGCAAAGAGTTGGGACAAACGTTAGCGCAGGGTGTACAAACTCCATCATGCAGTGTTCAGTTGGAAGAGATTTTCTAAAACACAGCCGCCCATCTGGCAGTCATTTTTGACCAAAGCGACAGAAAGCTCTTTCCAGGACGTGACTGTTAACCAACTTTTTGTTTTGTTTGTTCTCGTTTATTAAACCTTGCGAATCTATTTAGTGCCACTATTCTGTCAACTGCCTTGTTCAAACTGCAGCTAATAATTTTGTGGTAACTATCATTTTACACACTCTGTTACGATACTTTAAAGGACAACCAACACCATTTCCTTCAGTGACGTCACGTCAGGAATCGTCATCAACTCCAAAACAAGACTTCCTGAATATTCAGCGCGAGTCTTAAAAGGTAAAATATAGCTATATGCCGTGGAATCTTTGTCAAATACGCTCAGTAGAAGTCATTTGAAGCCATTTTACAAATTATGGACACAACTTGTCCGGGGGTGTCGGTTGTCCTTTAAATGAAAGGGAATTGGGAATTGAAAAGCATGATGTGGAGCACCATTCCCTAATTTGATCGGGTTTTGTTTTTTTCTTGCGGAGGGGTGCTGATAAAGCGCTGGTCAGACCTCTGGCAATGTTTTTTTTCCCTTCCACGAGGTGGTAGCATTTGCCTTTTGTCAATGTTAGCGCTTTGTTACACCTTCAGCTGCTGTTAAAGCGCTACATTACGGATGATTCTCATTTTAATGGTTTCTAATGGGAAATAAATGTTTGGAAGATGAACTTTTGGCCTTACACACACTTTCTGGGAACCAATTAAGTTCGTCAGCTGAGGCATCACTGTGCCATTTGCAACTGGACGGGTCAGGAAACATTAGCTTTTTAGCTAGAAAGCTATCTATTTGCTATCTAGCTAGCTAGAGATATAGCTATTAGCAATACAGCTAGCTAGCTAATTGAGTCAGGAAACATATTCGCTATCTAGTTAGCTAGCATTCTATTAGCTTGCTAGCTTCCTATCTATTTGAGTTACTTCCGGGTTGAATGAACGCTGGCGTGTGTGGCTACCGCTGCTCACCCATAGAAATACTTATCCTGTGACTGTAAAGTGACCTTGAGAGTTTTGTCGACCAATCACGTGCGGCTTTAACCGAAGACTGGGGGCGTGGAATAGAGGACAAAAAAAGTTGGCTCCCATTTCCTTGTTAAGAACTGGCTCTCTTCGTTCAATTCAGAGATCCGGCTCTAAGAACCAGCTCGTTCGCGAACAACACATCACTATAACACTAATGCTAGCAAGTCCTTCGCATGCTCAGCCGTTGCACTAAAACGGGGGAAAAAAAATGTCACGTCTTACATCCATGAGGGCAGCGTTGATGTAGTTAGAGCTCTCGCCGTCGATGGTGATGAGGAAAGGCAGGCAGCGGTCAGGCGGCAGAACATCCATGCACCGGTTCTTCTCGTGGTTCCTCGGTAGCAGCGCGATGCTACAGTCCTCCACCCTCAGCGTGGGTGTCACCATGTTCAACGTCTGGAAACGTCATGGACACACAAAAACGAACGAACTTAATTGGTTCCCAGAAAGTGTGTGTAAGGCGAAAAGTGTGTCTTCCAAACATTCATGTCCCATAGGAAACCATTAAAATGAGAATAATCCGTTTTCAAGTCCACATAGATCATAATTTTCTCCTAAATAAGCTTTAAAGGATAACCGACACTATTTTATTATTTCCTAACTGACATCAGAAAAACATTTTATAGCATCTGAAATACCCAAAAGATGCAGGCTGGTATTTTTAGTCAAACGCAAAACAGCAATAAAAATGTTACTTTCAGGTTGAGTGAACGCTAGTTTTGAAAGGCGCTTATGAATGAAATGTATTATTATTATTAAAAAATAAAACAATTAGCATGCCTCTGTAAGCTCTCAGTTGTACATGAGCTACCAGCACACATTTAGTGAGCTGACGAAGTTTTTCGGATGAAGAACGAAACGTCTGACACCTTCAAAGAAGTACAGATGACGGCTGAAGAAACCTTTTCATTTACAAATTGCATGCTAACAGTGCGCAGTTGTTGGGGGGGGAAAAGTGAACAATTCAGCCTACCCGGAATTCTTCCTTGATGGGGCTGGAGTTGGTCTGCGGATCAAGGCGGTTCATGTCGTAGTAGACGGAACGGAACTGTCCGGCGGGGATGGTGGTATCGCCGCACAGGCACGCTTCTAAAATGGCGTCGTGGATGAAGACGTACTGCTCCTGCAAGACAGGGCATCCTCATTGCGAAGCCGTCAGGGTATCAAGCTTGCCGGCCCAAAAACGGCGTGTGGAGCAAGCCTAAAAGTGGCGCCTTCATTAAAAATGGTGCTAGGATGCCCCTTTGGAGACCTTTCCGTGAACCGACCACCCTCGTCCCCCCCCCCACCCGTGCACATCCCCAGGCTGTTTACTCTGACTAACATTTGTCTTTGGTTGCATTTTTTTAAAGGTCATGGTTATCACTGCAGGACCTTCGGTACCGCCAATACTTTGACCTTTTAAGAACCACCCCTTGACCCAAATTCACACTGACAATCAACCCCGTTTGCTAGTTTACATTTTGAGTGCCTGTTCGAGGCCACGCACCCCTTTGATAGTGCACCCCCCCCACCCTTCTCCCCTTACGAAAGAAAAATATATTGCAATATATTGGATACGATATCATGCAATACATTAAGTCATATATTTTCAGATAGGGGATTTTATACAGTGAGACCTCAACTTACGAACTTACTTGGTTCCCAGACAGAGTGTGTAAGGTGAAAAGTGTGTATCCCAAAAGTTAATTTCCCATAGGAAACCATTAAAATGAGAATAATCCGTTCCAGGGTCCACATAAAACATAATTTTCTAAGCCTTAAAATTACACAAAATATACATTATTTTACGTATAATAAATGTGCTATGGTATTATAATCAAAGAAATAAACTGTACTGTATAATAAAGTCATTTTATTTACCTTTGTGATGGTCGTTGATGGCTAGATGGAATGGAGTGGCCGCTTTCATCAATATATCCGACCCTGTTTATGCGTGCATAGAAAAAGTATCGATATAACCGGGACTATCGATATATCCGATATCGATATAACGAGACTTTTTTTTCATATTTTCAAATCAATTGTTCTATTATTGAAGAACTAAAAATTCAAATGCAAAATATTTTAAAAAGTGGGGTAAATATATAAAAAGTGGGGTACATGGGGGGGGGGGGGGGGTTCACTTTGAAGGTGACTGAACTTGAAGAAAAGTGAATGAGGGCGAACGGCACTGACACATTTTGCCATTAAGCGCAACGACGCTTGCCGATTTAAAAGGGAATGACGAGCTAACGATGCGTTCAAGTGCTGCCAGATGGCCAACGTTCAGAAAAAGTCCTTTGCCCGGCCGGCTTATAAGCCTCGAAAGCTCATTTATGACAGCGGGACATGCCAAGCGAGCGTGTGGTGCAATAAACACTTTTTTTGTGAGGGGTGTTCAGATAATAATGGGAACCAGCATTTACGTGAATTAAAAAAAATATGATGAGGTCATGAATTAATTATGAAAAATGGATTTGATGTACTGCTATTTGTCTCTTTACTGGGGTCATTTCACGTGTGAAGAACATGGAGCAGATGGTGGAAAATTATTATTATTATTATTATTATTATTATTATTATTACTAAGACCAGATTCGTGTCGTGATAAAAATACGATTGATCAATCGATACCATCTATCTATTGATACTATCAATCGATCGATAGTATTGATGGATAGTATCAATCAATAAATCAATCAATCAATCAATCAATCAATCAATCAATCAACATCTATAATCAAATCATCAAGTCATCCAATCATCCATCTACCTATATATCTACCTACCGATCATCTACCGATCATCTATACCGATCATTAGCCGATCTACCTACCGATCATCTGCCGATAATCTACCGATCTCACCACCAATCTACCTACCGATCATCTACCGATCATCTATACCGATCATTAGCCGATCTACCTACCGATCATCTGCCAATAATCTACCGATCTCACCACCGATCTACCTACCGATCATCTACCGATAATCTACCAATCTCACCACCAATCTACCTACCGATCTCATCACCAATCTACCTACCGATCATCTACCGATCTACCTACCGATCATCTACGATCTACCTACCGATCTATCTACCTATCTGCCTACCGACCGACCTACCTACTTACATTTCTAGCTAGCTATCTACCTGTATCTCTCTAGCGGCTAGCTAGCTATCTACCTACCTGTATCTCTCTAGCTATCTATCTATCTACATGTATCTACCTATCTACCTACCTTCCTACCCATCCATCCATCCATCCATCCATCCATCGAGCAAGCTATCTACGTAGCTATCTAGCTATCTAGTTTGCTAGCTATCTATATCTACTGTATATCTTTATATCTATACTGGATATAAAATCTGATATATTAGGAAACCTATTTGTCATTTTTCATTGCAATAAATTATTTGATTTAAGTCGAAGTAATGTCTATATGTTTCTCTAACGGCCGGTGTATTTCCAAGTGGGGCCTGGCCATTCGTGATCTTGGTGCCCCTCCGTCAACGATAATATGACGTGTTCAAGCCAAGATGGCCGAATCCCTAAATACCCCTCTCCCTGGGTCTTTGTAAAGCAGCCTACCTCGGTCTGTACCATGTTCACCCGACGCGATCTTAGCTCCCGGACACAGTTGTAGATATCCACCACGCCTTCGCGCTCCGCCATGTCCAGCATGATGTCGATGACGACGAAGCAGCCTGTACGACCGGCGCCGGCACTGAGAAGTCATAGAACACGTGATAAATTACCTCAAAACATGAGCGTGGATTTATTTATCAATTTTTTTTATGTATTTTTTTATACAGTGGTCTGGTGGTACTGTCTAATTCCTGGTTGTGCGTTAATCGGTGACCTTACTCGGCGTACCTGCAGTGCACCACCATGGGCCCGGCATTGCTCAGGGTCTTGGACTTGACGCGGCGGATGAAGCCCAACAGCCCCGTGGAGTGGTATGGCACGCCGTGATCCGGCCATCCGGTGAAATGGAACTGACGGATTTCCCGGATCTCGTGAGCGCCTCGCTGATCGATAGTGACGGACAGGTGGGGTGGGGTGGGGGGTAACACACGCATGCATGACTATAGGTGCAATAACAGGTGAGTGGAAGGTTGACTCTTTAGGGACTGCGAATTATTTACAGACGCTCCCCAACTTACGAACGAGATATGTTACGAGCAGTCGTTCGTAAGGTGAATTTGGTTGTAAGTTGCTTCAGTGCTATATTTTGGATGGAATGTATGTTTAAGGCTGATAAAAGTATGTTTAAAGAAGGACAACCGACGACTCCGGACAAGTTGTGTCCATAATTTGTAAAATGGCTTCAAATGACTTCGACTCAGCGTATTTTACAAAGATTCCACCGCACATAGCTACATTTTACGTTTTCAGACTCGCGCTGAATATTCCGGAAGTCTTGTTTTTGAGTTGGCGACGATTCCTGACGTCACGTCACGGAAGGAACGCCCCTGACCGAGAAAAGGACACACAATGCATTTTGCGGTACTTTGTTTGGTCAGAAAATTTCGTGTTGATGGCGAAATTAGAAGGAAAACACAAATAATTCGATGGTGAATCGCATTTTCAGAAAGTCCCGCCCCCATTTCGTGACGTCACGCCAAGACGTCTTGCATTGCTAGTGAATCAAAACAATGGCTTCAGATTCGGAGAATATGCTTTCTTGTTACACATACAGTTATGAATATGATTCAAATAGTCCTGATGAGCAAAGCATACATGTTTGAAATCGATTAAAGACTTTATTTGGGCCATTTTGAGGCAAACGGGCGGAGGGGAATGTCTCACCCAAAAAGAGGCAGAAAAATGGCGACCAGCTCCGGTGAGAAATGAATCAGCCCGTTTCCACAGGCTGATACATTCTTTCCATGGAGTTTGCCTCCCTCTGCTGGCGGCTTTTGGGTGTAAGACATGGTTTTTAAAAAAAACAGTACAGCAAAATACATTGACGTGATGGAAAGACGCTACAATGTGTCTTTTTTACGGTGAGGAGGCGGTCCTTCGGTGACGTCACGTACGGACTCGTCACCAACTCAAAAACAAGAATTCCTGAATATTCAGCGCAAGTCTTAAAACGTAAAATATAGCTATATACGGTGGAATCTTAATAATATACGCCCAGTAGAAGTCATTTGAAGCCATTTTACAAATCATGGACACAACTTGTCCTACTGTAGATCGTAACGCGAATGCTCGTAAGTAGAGGAGTGTCCGTATTAGCTTTGTGTTGATTTCTACTGTGCAACTTGGCGCGTCTGGGCGTCACCGTACCTTTTCCACAGCGAAGGTGCGGATGACGTATTCCGAGAGGAGTTCGGTCTCAATGAGCGTCACCTTGATGTCTCTGTAGATCTCAGTGTCGTCCGGCCAGTATTTACAACACTTGACCTAAAAGAGACAAAGACGTTCATAAATCGCATCCGATGAGCGCAGTAAAGCCGCACAGCGCAACGGTTGTAAAAGGGATAATTGGCAACCCTTCGGTCACGTCAAAATGAGCCGGGCGGCCCCTTGTTAAAAAAAACCCCATCGGCAAAGTGAGGCGGAGGTTCGGGTGGGATTTTGGTTATCTTCAATTTGACGTTATTACTTTTCATCCGATGGTGTTTCGCTTATGTCGAAAAAGGAGTTAAATGGTACAAGAACTCCATTGGCCGGGGGAGCGAGAACATAAAAAAAAAAAATGCATGAGAGGAGAGAGGTGGCAGTCCAATAATGATGTGAAATAATAAACCTTGGGTTGTTAAGAACAGATTTCCCTTCAGGAATCTAAAAACACTCCAGTGGAAATATTAAGGCTATTAGCCATAATAAGAGTGCAGAGTTAGCCGCCCCTCCTTCCTTCTTCTTCAATTAAACTGTTGCTGGTGAGGGAGATGGAAAGATGACAAAGAATCGCGTTCATGATTCCTGTGAGGAGCCCGTCAACTGGTTAGAATTGGCGCATGTGGCTGCCGCTGCTCACCCGCAGAAAAACTGATCCTGTGACTGTAGAGTGACCTTGAGCGTTTTGAAAGGCTAGCTACCTCTCTATTTGCTATCTATTCACTATCTAACTCGCTAGCTGGTTACCTAGCTAGCTATCTATATGCTATTTAACTAGTTAGCTGGCTACCTAGTTAGCTATCTATTTGCTATATAACTAGCTAGCTGGCTACCTAGCTAGCTATCTATTTTCTATCTATTCACTAACTGGCGACCTAGCTAGCTATCTATTTGCTATCTATTTGCTATCTAATTAGCAAGCTGTCTACCTATCTAGCTATCTATTTGCTATCTATTCGCTATCTAACATTTCTAGCTGGCTACCAAGTTAGCTATCTATTTGCTATCTATTCGCTATCTAACTAGCAAGCTGGCTACTTGTGTAGCTATCTATTTGCTATCTAAATAGCTAGGTGGCTACCTAGATATCTATTTATTTAGTATCTAGTCGCTGTCTAACTATCAAGCTGGCTACTTATCTAGCTATCTATTTGCTATCTATTCGCTATCTAACTAGCAAGCTGGCTACTTGTCTAGCTATCTATTTGCTATCTATTCGATATTTAACTAACGAGCTGACTACCTAGCTAGCTATCTATTTGCTATCTATTTGCTATCTAATTAGCAAACTGGCTACCTATCTAGCTATCTATTTGCTATCTAACTAGTTAGCTGGCTACCTAGCTAGCTATCTATTCGCTATCTAACTGGCTAGCTGGCTACCAAGTTAGCTATATATTTGCTATCTATTCACTATCTAACTAGCAAGCTGGCTACTTGTGTAGCTATCTATTTGCTATCTATTTGCTATCTAAATAGCTAGGTGGCTACCTAGATATCTATTTGCTATCTAGTCGCTGTCTAACTATCAAGCTGGCTACTTATCTAGCTATCTATTTGCTATCTATTCGCTATCTAACTAGCAAGCTGGCTACTTGTGTAGCTATCTATTTGCTATCTATTTGCTATCTATTCGATATTTAACTAACGACCTGGCTACCTAGCTAGCTATCTATTTGCTATCTATTCGCTATCTAATTAGCAAACTGGCTACCTATCTAGCTATCTATTTGCTATCTAACTAGTTAGCTGGCTACCTAGCTAGCTATCTATTCACTATCTAACTGGCTAGCTGGCTACCAAGTTAGCTATCTATTTGCTATCTATTCGCTATCTAACTAGCAAGCTGGCTACTTGTGTAGCTATCTATTTGCTATCTATTTGCTATCTAAATAGCTAAGTGGCTACCTAGATATCTATTTATTTGCTATCTAGTCGCTGTCTAACTAGAAAGCTGGCTACATATCTAGCTATCTATTTGCTATCTAACTGGGTACCTAGCTAGCTATCTACTTGCTGTCTAACTAGCGAGCTGGCTACCTACCTATATATCTATTTGCTATCTATTCACTATCTAACTAGCCAGCTAGCTATCTATTAGTTATCTATTAGCTACATTATTATAATATATAATGTATTATTATATATAATATTTTAAAATATAATATATTATGTGCTATATTAACACTGCTTGTGTGCATGACTCTTTCTGTTGTGAATGCTAAAGTGACTGGATTCTTTTTCCCCTTTAATAAAAATGGTTATTCCTATTGTGCAAGTTGGCGGCTAACGCATTATTTCCTATGGGGTAAAAAAAAAACTGCGGGAACAAAAGTGAATTTGGCGTCGGGTGTGTGCGGCAGGAATTCCCAAAATCCATCAGGCAGATGGCCCATCGCGCTACGCCTCGCCGACTTTACGAGGAAGCTGGACTGCATAGAGAAAGACGCTCAAGGGACCGCGCCGGGGCCGCAGAGGACGCCCCCGCTGTACGCTAAGCAGGTGTGCCAAAAGGTGAGAGGCGGGGCTCGACGGGTTTCGGAAACGGCCTAATGAGGTACCAGGAGAGCGCCGGCCGGCCGGGCGGGCGGGCGCCATGAATCATAGAGCAGCAGAATCAGCAGAATTGCGAAGAGGTGCGCTTGTTTCTCAGCACCTTTCAGCCAACGGTGCTTCAATTAACTGCTTTGTGCCACTTTTCGACCCCTACTCGGCAAGCCGGGGGTTAAAATAACACAGAGTGCAATATTTAAAGCATCCCAATTGTTCTCTAGCTCAATTTTGTCCAATCCTACCCACACCAGGAGGGCGCGCACGTGACCAGAATGGGGAAGTTAGCATCCAATGCGACTCACTCGTCCGACTTCCACCAGGTTGGTCACCATGACGATGGCTGCCGTGTTCTCCTGCCATACCATCCGCCAGAAATCCAACACAGTCTCCTGCATGGGGCCTGCAGATACAGAAGAAAAGTCAACAAGAACAACAAGCAAAAATAAAACTGCAATTTGCCTTATTTTCCACTAGATGGCAGTAAATGTCATTCATAGCATTTTTTTTCAATTACTTTTATCATGATTGAAGTAGGTTGCCGCTACAACGATTAATGGATTAAATAGTAAATAGTCAACAGATTTCTGCTGTCTTCCATGAAAACAGATTATCTTTGCCTGCTTTTACTTATTTATTCGTTCATTCATGCATTTATTTTTTTATTTACGTATTTATGTATGTATCTATTTATCTATGTATTTATTTAGATATATATTTATTTATGGATTCATGTATTTATTTACACATGTATGTATTTATTCATTCATTCATTTATGTATTTCCTTTTTTTCTTTCTTTCTTTCTTTATTTAAGTATGTATTTATTGATGCATTTATTCATGCATTCATGTATTTATTTATTTACACCTTTATTTATTTACATATTGATTTACACATTGATTTACACATTGATTTACACAGTTACACATTTATTTACATATTTACATATTTGCCCAGTGACACATTTTCCTATTTATTTATGTATTTATTTATTTACACATTTATTTAATTACACATTTATTTACACACGTATTTACACATTTATTTACACATTTATTTATTTATTTACATATGTATTTACATATTTATTGATTTACATATTTACATATTTGCCCAGTGACACATTTTCCTATTTATTTATGTATTTATTTATTTACACATTTATTTAATTACACATTTATTTATTTACACATTTATTTACACTTGTATTTACACATTTATTTACTTATTTACATATGTATTTACATATTTATTGATTTACATATTTACATATTTGTATATTCACCCATTTACCCGTTTGCCCATTCATTGATTCATTCATTCATTCATTCATTCATCCATTCATCCATTTATTCATTTATTTATTTTTGCAACCGTCAGCCTTTTACTTTGGAAAACCAGGTTCAACATACTTGCCAATTTTCAGAACTGTTCCAATTCAAACCAGGACCTAAAATCCTAATTCATTTATATGTGGGTATTTTCGTCACCGTCAATAAATAAATATATAATTTTCTGGTTTCTAATTAGATTAAAATTAAATATTTGTAAATCAATGATCAATTTCCAAAATAATCAATAGATTAAACAATGAGTAAAAGCGGCCCCGAGTATGTCGTGTTTTATTTATGATGGGCGAGCCAATTTCCACGTCATCAATTGTAAATGAATGAGAATCTCACACTTTGGAATTATTCAGGTTAATTAAAATGATGAACATTAGTTTAATTGAGTATGCCGGTTTCAAAATGATGACAAATTAATTAGGGTATGCAAACCGTGTCGGTGCGCAAGGCCCCAATCAACAGCAATTACCCTGAGAAATTATACAAAGTTGATTATTAAAATCAACCCCATTGTTTTACTTGTAGACAGCGTGCATATTAATTATACGTGATGAGAAACGGGGGGGGGGCAAAATATGATCTAAATAAACACACACCATCATCAGACACATTCACGGTGAGGCACTTTGGCACAAATCAATAAAAGGTACGAAATGTTGCTGCATGTTTTGAATGGTGGGTTGATAAAGTCATCATTTTGATTATTTTCATGCATCCTTTAAAGGACAACCGACATCACTTTTTTGTTTCCTAACTGACTTTATTTATAGCATCTAAAATACCCAAAACACGCAGGCTGATATTTTTATTCAAATGCAAAACACCAATAAAAATGACTTAAAAGTGTCCAAAATCTGCAAAAAAATTGAAGCCGGAAGTGGCCAATTTCAGAAGGTCCCGCCCCTTTGTTTGTGACGTCACCCTCAAGCCTTGCTGGAGAATCAAAACAATGGCTTCAGATTCGGAGAATATGCTTTCTTGCTACTCATCCAGTTATGAATATGATTCAAATAGTTCTGAAGAAGAAAGCATACATGTTTGCAATCGATTAAATAATTTATTCCGTGCCATTTTGAGGCAATAGGGGGGGGCAAATGTAGCACCAAAAAAGAGGCAGAAAATGGCGACAAAACTCCGTGTTAGGGAATTAATCAGCCCGTTTCCACAGGCTGATTAATTCCTTACACTGAGCTTTGTCGCCCTCTTCTGCCTCTTTTTGGTGCAACATGAAGTTTTCAGCCCAAACTAGAACAGCAAAATGCATTGACGTGATGCATTACAATGTGTCCTTTTTCGGTCAGGGGCGTTCCTTCAGTGACGTAGGGTGAGGACTCGTCACCAACTCGAAAAGAAGACTTCCGGAATATTCAGTTTTAAAACATAAAACATAGCTATATGCCATGGAATCTTTATAAAATGCGCTCAGTAGAAGTCATTTGAAGTGATTTTACAAATTATGGTCCTGAGGCGTCGGTTTTTCGCAATGACATTCGTCAAGAAGGAGACTGCAGTGCGGTTACGCCTTTTCAGCAGCACGAATACATCAGCACCGTTTTTGATTGGGAGGAATGTCGGCAAACATTCTTTTATCCCAATTTGGTTTCGAACAAATGTTCTCAAAAAGACATGTCCTTTTGAAAAAAAAAAAAAAATGAATATTTGTCTTTTCAAAAGACAAAAAAGAGGTGACGTTGTGTTCTATTCTCATATTTTTTTTTTAAACCCGCATATGTAAAACAAACACCCTTGCACTCGCCTTCGTCTTCTTTTTTTTAACAACAAAAGTCTTTTGGACAATCGGCATTCGTCGCACACGACTACCTACCACATTTCTCATCCCTCCGTGGGAGGGAGGACGAAGAAGGAGTTTGGGCGGCGAAAAAGCGAGACAGCTGGTGTGTAGGTAGCTCGCAAACACTTGGCATTATTAGAATGATGAGAAAAAAAAATCCGCTTCATTCCGTGTGATTCTGGTGCCAAGTTAGGGCACCGAGGAGTTTATTGTTCCATATGCAAGGAAAAATCTTTAATATCAATACACTCAAATGAGATTTTATTTTTAAAATTATGGGACATAATGAAGTTACTCATACTCCTAATGTCTCAAACTTTTTTTGCATTAATTAATTAATTGCAGAATTAAAATGAAATTCGTGGTCGTAAGTACGGGCGGTCGTAAGTTGACAAGGTCGTAAGTCAGATGTTACCTACATTTAGTTTTTTTCTTTTGTTTGTTTGACTTTTTTGTTTATTTGCGAGTTGAGTGAACGCTGGCGCTTGTGGCTGCCGCTGCTCACCCGCAGAAAAACTTATCTTGTGAACTTATCCTGTGGCTGTAAAGTGACCTTGAGAGTTTTTAAATTAATTTAATGTAATTATTATTATTATTATTATTATCAACATTTACTAGCTATTTGCTATCTATTAGCCATCTGGCTGGCTAGGTAGCTATCTTGCTAGCTATCTATTCACTATCAAGCTGGCTGGCAATCTAGCTGGCTGGCTATCTAGCTAGGTATCTGTTGGCCATCGATTGGCTAGCTAGCTAGCTTACCTTACCTTTTAGACTTACTTCCTGTTGTGTGTTTATTATTTTGCTTTGTGTTGATTATGATGTGACAGCTTGATAGTGAATAGATAGCTAGCTAGATAGCTACCCAGCCAGTCAGATGGCTAATAGATAGCAAATAGCTAGCAAATGTTGATGATAATAATAATAATAATAATAATAATAATAATACATTTCATTTCCAAGCGCCTTTCAAAACTCTCAAGGTCCCTTTACAGTCACAGGATAAGTTTTTCTGTGGGTGAGCAGCGGCAGCCACACGCGCCAGCGTTCACTCAACTCGCAAGTAAACAAAAGTCAAAAGAACAAAACAAATAACTAAATACAGGTCACATCCGACTTACGACCAGCTCGACTTACGACCACCCGTACTTACGACCACGAACTCCAGACCCTATTTTTTTTATTTTTATGAATTAGGATGATTAAGATGATTCTGATTCTGATCTGTCATGGAGGATTTTGATGGGCACGATGGAACGGTATATTGTGCCCCCCCCAAAACATTTCTTAGCAGCCACATTGGAAGAATTGTGACTTTTGGTGGCATTCAGCCGAAGTTTGATGACTTTCTTTATTTCTGTGGGATTTCGTTTCCAGTGAGGAAGTCATCCCCAACGCTTATGCAAGCACATTAGTGCCACTAATGAGACACGTGTGCCTATTTTGCTCTTTCTCAGTGGAAAACCTTGCCGACGGGCCGCTCGCTCGCGCTCTCTGAGATTGAAGGGGAAGAAGCGGAAACGTTTGAACGCTTGCTCGCTTGGGGAACGCCAAGGTAAGGTGGATTTTTTTTCCTCTTTCTAAGTTTGAAGATGACTTCCTCACAACAGGGAGGGCCGTCGTTAGCTTAGCGAGGGATTCTACTGTTTTGATTTCAACAGTCTATTTCGACAAGAAACTAGTGAAGGACATCCAAATATTTATTTAGCCATATTAAACATTGCTCAAGATAAAACGTTTAATCAATCTAAATACAGTGAGACCTCAACTTACAAACACCTCAACTTACAAACTTTTTGTCTTACAAACGTCATATTTATGAAAATTAAACCTTATAATAAGCACTATTTTCATAATACACACTCCACCACGGCTGGCGGAGTGATCTTCGGCGGAAGCACACGACCGAACAGCACCAGAGGTTAAGTTACCAACAGTCCTTATGGAAGGTGACTCTCCTTCCATAAGGACTGTTGGTAACTTAAAAGGGGCGGGACCTTCTGAAACTCACCATCTCCATGGTCATTTTGAAGTAGTTTTGGGACACTTTTACAGTGTTGATTGGCATTTCATTACAAATATCAGCCTGCGTGTTTTGGGTATTTTAGATGCTATAAAACGTTTTTCTGATGTCAGTTAGGAAACAAAAAAATGGTGTCGGTTGTTCTTTAAGGCAGTAAACTAACCGAAACCTTTTTGTTGACAACTATTTCAGGCAGTACACTCGTTGTGTTCGTGCCTTGTTGTTGTTATTTTTTCCAACTCAACTTCCCCGCCCGCCTTGTATCCGTATAAGATGCCGTTCAGGCGTAAAACCACTCGTGCCAACATAACACCTCACGCGATCTGCCAAATCTCTCAACCTATCACAAATCAATAAATTGATCCCGAAGAGACGGATTAGTCACGTATGCATGTTCGGCAGGACACGCGTCTGCTAAGCAAACAGAGGGTCGGCTTTAATTGAGACGCTGAGGAGTAGCGGCACCGCGCTAATGAACAGCTAATTATGCAACTCCCAGCACCCCACGAGCAGCTTGCGAATGCATTAAGGCCTCTTCTTCGCTTAACAACAAATGGAAAAAAAGCTTACTTTACCTTCTATCTCCATGTATTTATTTATTTATGTCAATCTATCTATCTCTCTAGCTAACCAGCTATCTAGAGAAATAGCTAGCTAGATAGCTATCTATCTCTCTAGCTCGCAATCTATCTCGCTAGCAATTTGTCTAGATAGTTAGATATTTCTCTAGCTATAGATAGCTATCTGTCTAACTAGCTAGCAATCAATTTGTCTAGATAGCTAGCTAGCAATCTATTTGTCTAGCTAGCTAGCAATCTATTTGTCTAGATAGCTAGCTAGCAATCTATTTGTCTAGCTAGCAATCTATTCGCCTAGCTAGCTAGCAATCCATTTGTCTAGCTAGCTAGCTAGCAATCTATTTGTCTAGCTAGCTAGCTAGCAATCTATTTGTCTAGCTAGCTAGCTAGCAATCTATTTGCCTAGCTAGCTAGCAATCTATTCGCCTAGCTAGCTAGCGATCTATTCATCTAGCTAGCTAGCAATCTATTCGTCTAGCTAGCTAGCTAGCAATCTATTTGTCTAGCTAGCAAGCAATCTATTTGTCTAGCTAGCTAGCTAGCAATCTATTTGCCTAGCTAGCTAGCAATCTATTTGTCTAGCTAGCTAGCAATCTATTTGTCTAGCTAGCTAGCTAGCAATCTATTTGTCTAGCTAGCTAGCAATCTATTTGCCTAGCTAGCTAGCAATCTATCTGTATCTCTCTATCTATCTACATCTTTCTCCCTCTCTACCTATCTATCTATTTATCTATATCTCTCTCTATCGATCCATTTATTCATTTTGGTTGACTTATTATTTTTTGATTATTAAAGTAGTCCATGCAATCTCCCAATATGGCACGTAACCCCGCACTGGCTACACTAAATTGGTAACGATTGAACACCAGTCAATGGTTAACCTCCCGGGTGGCGCTAAGTGCTCGTCGCCTTGGAAATCCTCCGGCCGCAAGAACAAAGTGACAAAATGTGCTCCGCACAGCTCAGATAATCAATTTTTTTTGTATATTTATTTATTTATATATTTACTTGCTTCGTGATTCATTCATCCCCAGAGCTCCCGACACAGATGGAATAAAGAGCTTGATAAACGCGTGCCTCAGAATCCCCGAGTGCTCGCGCGCTAGTCCACTGAGCATATTTTAAGAATTTAGATGGAGGTGGAAATGTGTGTCAACAGAAACAATCAGTTCACCATGAAGCTAATATGTAAAGATTTGCTTTTGGTATCACACAGAGATGTTGTCCAAAAAGTAGCTCTGTCGCGTTCAGCTCAAACATTTCTGTTTTTCCAGCTATATAGCTAATACATAGCTAGCTTGATGGCCAGCGAGCTAGATAGCAAATAGCTAGCTAGCAAGATAGCTAGCTGGATATCTCATTTTGCCAAGAGTCTCTACGCAAAACAAGCCACTTGACTACAACGTTCAAATAATAAATAATAAATGTTGAATCCGTTTATGCTCCCTCTTACGAGCTCCTGTCAACGTAAGTTGCAGCATTCTGGACCAACTGGAGACGCTTAATGGAGGATAAGCTAATCTTGCCGAAAACTCCACTGCCAACGAATTGCAGTGGTCATCAAACAAGAGCTACGATCGCCGGTTTTATATCCCAATAAGGTGTGAATAATTAATCCCGATGTATAATTTTTAACAGAATTATGATTATGAACTGTACATAACCATGGGGTATAGCAGCCCATGCATTATGTATGTACGGTATGTATGAACCGCAAGTAGATTAACACTCCAGCTGGCTGGCTACCGATCTAGCTAACTATTAGCTAACTATTAGCTAGCTCGCTAGCTTTCAATCTATTTGAGTTACTTCCGGGTTGAGTGAACACTGGCGTGTGTGGCTGCCGCTGCTCACCCACAGAAAAACTTATCCTGTGATTGTAAAGTGACCTTGAGAGTTTTGAAAGGCGCATATAAATGAAATGTACTATTATTATTATTATTATTGATTTCAAAAGCAGCCCGTCTAGGCAGAAAATGGAACTCCACTTTTGTTATTTCCTCTCCTTTTAGCAGCAACAAACTTTACTCACTCAACTCCCCCCAACTTGCTGTTTCAATGTTTAAAACATGACAGCAGTCCAAGAGTGGGACCATGAATCTCAAGTAACTTCAGACAGGTTCTTTTCTTTTTAACTTGAGATTATTGCGCCACCAAACTTCACTCCCATCCCATTTACAGAATGGTTCCAATTTTTTAAATTGGACATTTAAGTCAGCATAACTGTTAGGTTTCAATCAAAAATCATCTTACCTTGAGTGGCGATATAGTGATTTGGCCTGTGGTATCCCTGTAAAAACAAACATAAATATATAAATGAAATCAATTGCAAGAATATCCTGTGACTGTATAAATACAAATAAATAAATACACGAATAATCATCTGAATAAATCAATAATAAATAAATAAAAACACATATATATAATATATATAATGTAAATTTCTCCACTGTGAGATAATAAAGGCATATCCAATCCAATATACACACATATATATATATATATATATATATATATATATGATATAAATACATTCTAATATAACACATATATAATCACAGAAATACAATATATATATAGTAAAGTCTCGTTATATCGATATTCAAGGGAGTAAAAATATCGATAAACCACTATCGATATATACGTTTGCATGTAATTTTCTCCGTGTGTGCATAGAAATAGTATATATAACGGGACTATCGATATATCCGATATCATATAACAGACTATACATATATATATATATATATATATATATATATATATATATACATACATACATATACATCTATATATATATATATATATATATATATATATATATATATATATATATACATATATATATATATATACACACACACATATATATATATATACATGTATACATGTATACATATATGTATATACATACATGTATATGTATACATATACACATGTATATATATATATATGTATATATATATATATATATACATATATATATATAATATTTCTGTATTTATAATTTTTAGTTTAGTTATGTAATATATATATTACAAAACTAAAATAAAAAATATAAATACATAAACATTCTCCACTAAATAGATCATGAAATATGCAAATAAGTACATAAATAAATAAATACACAAACCAACAAATAAATATATAAATAAGTAGATCCATCTATCTATCTATCTATCGATAGATAGATAGATAGATAGATAGATAGATAGATAGATAGATAGATAGATAGATAGATAGATAGATAGATAGATAGATCCAAAAATAAAATAACAAATAAAAATACATACAAATAATCACATCACAACAAATTAAAAAATATGCAAATAAGTACATAAACAAACAAAAATACACGAATATGCACAAAAATAAACAAACAAATAAATAAATAAATGGTGAAAACCATTCTCTATTGTGTATTCATCTGGTAATCCGTGCATTTGTGTAGACTTTTCGGGCAAGCACACACCTATACGCACACACATATAGGCGCACCTCCGGAGCGAAGCACCAAAGTGTCGATAATCCCTCCGATACGACTAAACAGCATCCGTCTTCACAACGGGTTTCATTCCAATGTGTAAGATTACGCTAATCCCTTCAAAACTCGCACTCGCCCAATTCCTTGTCTTCTCCCCAGAGACGCCAGGCGGGAAACAAAACATCAGGAGGACTTAAAGGCTTCCTTCCTCCATCACCATCATCATCTTCATCATCGTCATCTTCCTCCCTTCTATTCGGACTCCGCACACGGACGCAAAATGGATGCCTCTCTTGTTCCACTTCCATTTTTAATGATTTCTTTATCCCGTTTGTGCTTTCATGTGACGTCCTGTCAGGCGGCGTTGCCACGTGAGACACTTGTCAGGTGAGCAAATGGACGCCAAAGAAGAAGAAGGTCATGAGTGGAATAAATGAAATGTTTCCAAAAGGGAATCAAACACCTTTTTTTCATGGTTTTCTTGCACAGCTGTGATCATTTTACATGTTGTTGTTTTAGTATCGGCGCACTTTTTTTTTCCAGTTATCAACTGTCGGAAACCACCCGCGGGCCTTTCTTTTTGGTTTTTATGCATTTTTTTTCGGAATGTATTAGCAAATGTCTGAAACTGGGAGCTTCAAAGTCGCAATTGAAGGGGAAAACATTGCCAGAGGTCTGACCAGTGCTTTATCGGCACCCACCGCAAGAAAAACTACAATCGGGAATGGCGCTTTCACGTCACACTTTTCAATTCCTGAATAATAATAATAAATTTCATTCATAAGCGCCTTTGAAAACTCTCAAGGACAGTTTACAGTTACAGGATATTTTTTCTGCGGGTGAGCAGCGGCAGCCATACCCGCCAGCGTTCACTCAAATCGATAGAAAGCGTGTGGCTGCCGCTACTCACGCACAGAAAAACGTATCCTGTGACTGTAAAGTGACCTTGAGAGTTTTGAAAGGCGCTTAGAAATGAAATGTATTATTATTATTATTATTATTATTATTATTATTATTATTATTTAAGGTGATTGCTCCTCTTCCTTTCATAACTTTGCTGCTGTGTTACTTCGGGGTAGAGTGAACGCTGGCGTGAATGGCTGCCGCTGCTCACTCGCACAAAAAAAAAATCCTTTGACTGTTTTGAAAGGTGCTTAGAAATTAAATGTATTATTATTATTATTATTATTATCATTTTACATTTCCGACGACGTATACTAATTAATACTAATCAATTAGCGAGGATGTTATTTCCGAATTTGGGTCTTCTTTTTTTCATGCTTGGGTGGCGATCTATTTGCTATCTATTAGCTTTCTGGCTAGCTGGCTAGTTATGTAGCTGGGTATTTATTAGCTATATGGCTATCTTTCTAGTTAGCTAACTGTCTATCTATTAGCTACCTAGCTGGCTACCTGGCTGGCTATCCATTAGCTATCTGTTAGCTAGCTAGCATCTATTTGAATTACTTCTGGGTTGAGTGAATGCTGGCGCGTGTGGCTGCCGCTGCTCACCCACAGAAAAACTTATCCTGTGACTGTAAAGTGACCTTGAGAGTTTTGAAAGGCGCTTATAAATGAAATGTATTATTATTATTATTAAAATTATTATTTCAGGTGAGTGCTTTTACATTTCCGACGACGTATGCTAATATTCACTCAGCGAGTTTGTTGTTTGTTAAGCTAATGTCCGCCGGTATAACAAGTCACATACTTGCTAACACCATCATCATTATCATCTGGCAGCTTCGTCGCAATAACAAAAAGTAGCGGGGATGTTGCTAGCGCAGGTTTTTTTTAAAACCGCCTTCTGATGAGTTAAAAAAAACAAAACTAACAAACAACAACAACAGCGTTAGCCAGCTGTCTGCACTCTCTTCATGATGTGCGTGTTCTTGACTTTAAGTAGACGCCGGCTTTGTACGGTGTAGCATAATGGACCATAAAACCAATAGCAGGCAAAGGTAAATAATTAAAGGCGCACCTTGCATTATGAATTGATGTGAGGAGAGCATAAGCAGAGATTACAAATGAGCACGCGGAGCAGGTACATCAGCAAGCTATTAGCGACCCCGTCTTCCTCACGGCGCCGTTTGCGGCGAGTCGGCTCATATAAAGCCAGTTCGGATGCTCCGCAACGCGCTTTCTCATGTCTTTTTTTTTTTAATGACTTTAACAGAGCATAAAAAAAAAAACAGAGCAGCTTGGCTCCTTCTCCGGAACAGATGAAGCTTATCTTTCAGTGCAGATCTTCATCACGACATACAGTGATTCATTGGCTTACGAACTTAATTGGTTCCCAGAGAGTAAGGTGAAAAGTGTCTATTCCAAATATTAATTTCCCATAGGAAAACATTAAAATGAGAATAATCCGTTCGCAGGTCCCCATAAAACACAATTTTCTACGAAATAAGCCTTAAAACTACACAAAATATACCTTATTTTTTTGTATAATAAATGTGCTATTGTATTGTAAGTAAAGAAATAAACTGTACTGTATAATAAAGTCGTTTTATTTACCTTTGTGATGGTCGTTGGGCAGAAGCGATCAATACGCTAACAGAATAAGGACGAGAAAATCTTTTCTTTTAGGCCCGCCTTATAGTGCAGAAAATCGGTCGTTATAATGAAGTGATAAAAATGCACAGACAAATAATCACCGCATTTTCCCATATATAAGATGCACCGGACTATAAGGCGCACCTTCAATGAATGACAAAAGTTTTCCAAATAGCTAAACGTTTTCCAAATATAAGGCGTTACAGTAGAGGCTGGGGTTACGCACCACTTCTTCTACAAGGGGGGGGGGGGGGGTGGCAGCTCCTGTATTTTGTTTTTCTACTTCTTCCTTTCCTTTCCTTTCCTCTTACTTTCATCACTTTACAGCTGTCTAATATAAAATTGTCCACAACGACACTAGCACAGGCTAATCCAATCCAACTTCATATACAGGTAACATCCGATTTACGACCAGCTCAATTTACGACCACCTGTACTTACGACCACGACCTCCAGACCCTAGTTTTAAATTTTTTTATTCTACACCTGGCACCGCAACACGCTAGCAGGCCGGCAACGTGTACGACAATTTTGGCCAGCCAGCCAGCATTTCATTTAGCCTCTGAGTCTCTATTCAACATTTGGAATGGATTTCGATTTACGACCATTTTGACTTACGACCGTTTGGTCGGAACGGAACTCGGTCATAAATCGGATGTTACTTTCTACCTACTCAAAACAGGTCTGTGACATGATGTACGTTCTGAGATGTCAGTATGAACGGAGACATCGGTGACATGGAGTCACGTCATCCCACAAACGTGACCAATAATGACAACGGATTCAGGTTGGGAGAAGGATTTGTGGCAAGTGTGTTTGCCTGAAAACCATCAGTATGTAGTGTTCAAAATTGTTTTGCGTATGTTGTCTCTATTCAACATTTCGAATGGATTTCGACTTACGACCATTTTGACTTACGACCGTTTGGTCGGAACGGAACTCGGTCATAAATCGGATGTTACTTTCTACCTACTCAAAACAGGTCTGTGACATGATGTACGTTCTGAGATGTCAGTATGAACGGAGACATCGGTTACATGGAGTCACGTCATCCCACAAACGTGACCAATAATGACAACGGATTCAGGTTGGGAGAAGGATTTGTGGCAAGTGTGTTTGCCTGAAAACCATCAGTATGTAGTGTTCAAAATTGTTTTGTGTATGTTGTCTCTATTCAACATTTCGAATGGATTTCGACTTACGACTATTTTGACTTACGACCGTTTGGTCGGAACGGAACTCGGTCGTAAGTCGGATGTTACTTGCGTATAAGGTGCAGAGTCATATTTTGAACGAAAATCAAGGCTTTTGGGTGCGCCATATAGACTGAAAAATACGGTGCTCTGTGAAAAGCAAACCGTCTCTATGTGAGGGAACTCTGAACACATCACGGGCAATCCGTATGACAAATTGCAGTGACTTTTATGTACCAGATAAAACCTTGCTGGAGGTCCTTTTCCCCCTGCCACCCTCTTTAGTATCAAGCTCTTTTCCTAGCATGTGTTCCCTTTTATTTTTTTTCCTTCTTCTCGATACGACTGCTGTCATCCTCTGATCTTTATTGCTCTTAATTTAAACACACACACACACACACACACACACACACACACACACACACACAGACTCGGCAGGTCGCTACAGTGTTTGTGTGTGAGACTAGTCCCGTTCCCCCCAGGGAACCTTGTGACGGCGGCACCGGCACCCTCTCTGCCACCCACCCTAAGAGGAAGCGCGGTGACCTTTTTGCGTCGGCGTTGCTAGCTGGTGCATGTGTGTGTGTGTGTGTGTGTGTGTGTGTTGTGTTGTGTGTGTACTTACATCAACGTAATTTGCATTAATGTAATCGGAGCTCTGTTCGCCCTCCAGGGCCTGCAGCCTGACACGCGAGTGATCATCTGGAAAAAGAGAGGAGGAAGAAGAAAGCAGCCTGGAATTAATGACATTAACCAGGCCGCAACATGATGATGATGATGATGATGATGATGAAGAGAAGGAGATGTATAACTGACCGCCATTTTTTTATCATGGCCGACAGTTTTGAAGTCTGCGCTCAAATTTGAGGTCTGCTCCACGAAAACCGGATCCGTGGTGAAATCTGTTTTGTCATGTCGTTTATTTACGTGGGACAGGAGAGAAGAGACATTCCATCATGACGTCTCTGATCCACTGGTGAAAAGGAGGCTTTCATCTAGAACTGCTTCATGTCATAAAGTGTTTGTCTTCTACTCAAACATCATAGAGGTAGATGGGGAAAGTCGTTAAGACATTAATATGACACAACTATCCATGTTTTGATGTTCTTGTTGTATTTATTATTTTGCTTTGTGTTGACGATTAAGTGAAGTGCCTTGTTACAGCTGCAGCTGTATTGTAACTAAATAAAATATACCTTATTTTGTGTATAATAAATGTGCTATTTTATTGTAATAAAAGAAATAAACTGTACAGTATAATAAAGTCGTTTTATTTACTTTTGTGATGGTTGTTGATGATTGTATTGTAAATATTTTTCAGTCTGTAAAAATGTATGTATGTGGAGCTGTCGCAGCTTGGAATTGAGGCGGATTTACGTGGGGCAGGAAATTTGAGACAATCTCTTTTTGTCAATGGATGCTACAGCTTCGTGTTTAGTTTCAAAACTCGGCCTGTAGCAGATGTGCATATTCCACCATGACGTCTCCGATCCACTGGTGAAAAGGAGGCTATTATCCAGAACTGCTTCATGTAATAAAATGCACTCAAACATCGTAGAGGTACATGGGGAAAGATTGCACGACTGTCCATGTTTTGATGTTCCGGTTGTGTTTATTATTTTGATTTGTGTTGACTATTAAGTGAAGTGCCTTATTACAGCTGTTGTCAAAGCGCTACATAAATTAGCATGTATTGTATTGTATTCTAAATAATTTTCGGTGAGTATATCTGTATGTATGTGGAACTGTCGCAGCTTGGAATTGAAGCGCATTTACGTGAGACAGGAGATGCGTGAAAGCTGGCGCGTGTGGCTGCCGCTGCTCACCCACAAAAAAACTGATCCTGTGACTGTAAAGTGACCCTGAGAGTTTTGAAAGGCGCTTAGAAATGAAATGTATTATTATTATAATCTCTTTTTGTCAACGGATGCTACAGCTTCGTGTTTGCTTTGAAAATTTTGTAAACTCTCCACCATGATGTCTCTGATCCACTGGTGAAAATGAGGCTTTCATCCTCTCCTCTTTCATCTCAAACTGCTTCATGTAATAAAGTGTCTGTCTTATACTCAAATAAGGAAAGCCGTTAAGATAGCACAATTGTCCATGTTTTGATGTTCCTTTTGTGTTTATTATTTTGCTTTGTGTTGACTATTATGTGAAGTGCTTTGTTTGTTGTGAAAGCTCCCACCCGTCATGGCGCCCCCCCTGTGCGGCTGCCTCTACAGCACCTCCTAACCCTTTTTAAATCCCTTTCTGTTCTACTATTTTGTTTATTTACTTTATTTCTACGATGCAAAGAATACAATGAGACCTCAACTTACGAACTTAATTGGTTCCCAGACAGAATGTGTAAGGCGAAAAGTGTGTATCTCAAAAAAAAAATCCCATAGGAAAACATTAAAATGGGAATAATCCGTTCCCGGGTTTGCATAAAATATACTTTTAAACAAAATAAGCCTTAAAACTACACACATCATACCTTATTCTATGTATAATAAATGTGCTATTGTATTGTAATGAAAGAAATACACTGCATTGTATCATAAAGTCACTTTATTTACATTTGTGATGGTCATTTATGGCTTGATGGA